>NW_008237273.1:816237-830014 GCF_000691975.1 Corvus brachyrhynchos
CCCTATACCCAAAGACGAGGCGAGCCGGGCGCGCTGCCTCACGGGAGATGTAGTCCAGGCGCCGGTACGCTTCCAGCCCTTCTATTTAAGTAGGGTTGTAATCGGATTGCAGAATTTAAGGCGGGGGGGGAGGGGAATAAACGAAGCCAAAAAACAAACCAAACAAGAAAAATTTGCACCGGTAAGCAGGCTGTGCGGTTCAAACTTTTATTCCAAGGCATTTCAGTGACCAGACTTCCAGGCCCTCCCAGCGGCAGGTGTCCCAGGATGAGGGCGGCCGGGGCAGAGCGCTGTGCCGCCGCTCCCCGTGACCCCGCTGCAGTCACACCGACGACACGGAGACGTCTCTGCGACAGCAGCTCAGCCTGGCCCTCGGAAAGAAATGTTAACAAACCCGCCTCCAGTTCTGTTCCCACTCTCTCCAACTCCTAGAGAAGTTACTGTGTGCGAGCAAATGCGGACTCAGCAGCCCTTAGCAAATAACTGATTAAGATTTTATTTAAACATTTTTTTAAAATCACTGTCACCACAACTGTCCTTACATTCAATCACCTCTTTTTTTATCAAATTTTCTTTTGTCCGAAGTTTATACTCTCTATTTTTCCTTTCTTTTTACAGTCTCTTCCCCTTTCTTTTTTAAATGCTTCCTTATTCCCGGAACACTTTAATATTGTAGCATTTACCTCCTTTTAGTCTCAGGCGCCACAATTGATAGCATAGCGTCGGCCAAAATATTTGCACACAGAAGGCATGTGGAGAGAAAGGAAGTCCTTTTGTGCATAAAACACTCTTGCCAAAGGAAAGCTCTAAGCGTCTAAGCTCTGTAGGTGCAGAGCCTAACAAAAGAACCTGAGGAAATCTGAGATAGACAAAGTCTCTTAGCCCTCCCAGCAGCAAAGAGGTAGATGCAGCACTGCTTTTCATGTAGACTGAAAGGGGAAATTTTGTGGGCAAATCCTCATCAACTCCTTTTGTTGGCAGCCCTTTATGCAAAGCACTGGGGTGTTCTCATGGCTGCTACCCCAGGAGAACAAATAATCGACAAAGATTAGATTAATTGGATACACTGGTTAGGCTATACCTGGCTTGTAGAATGGGAGCTTGACACCCATGCTAACCAATTAATGTAGCGTGCATTCCTTACATTGAAAAACCCAGATTTTTGATGCAGCTAAGTGAAACAGTACTCCTTTTTAAAAAAAAATATCCCCATAATCCCTAAGCTAGGCAGGTTCATCTTTAAAAAGGAGAAATCTAAATTAAACATGGCAAAGGTACATTGTATCAAAAAGACATTTTTATGCTTCTCTATTCAGCTCTTTGCCCTGTAGTGTAAGGGCCATTTGTGCGTGAAAAGTCCTGTTGATCCTCTTCATCCAAATCCAAAATGTCTGGAACATCATCTGACTCTGAAGACAGGTCTGTAATAGTGAAATCTGGAACCTGTGTAGGAATGAAATTTCAATCAATTTAAAAGTAAAACTGAACAAATTTGTGCAGTACTCCTTCACTGAGGACACAGAGATGCTCAGCACCTCTAGAAATCAGAGCCAGCATCCTGATTACAGAGTGAAATCTGCTCAGACATATAGGAAACACAAAGCATTAAGACAGACCAAATACTACACACGATGGAAATCACTTGCTTAGAAGGCAGGATTTTATAGCAGAGGTCGAAAAGAGCTGAACTTAGTAGACAATTTAGTGAAACTGGTGACTGGAAAATAAAGAATGGAGGTTTGTAAACTAATTTTGCCTTTCTTCTTTTCACAAAAGCAATGGCCTGTACAAAGTAATCTGTCCTTAGGAGATTGGTATGGATTGCTGTGTTGCTCTGCCTGCCTACAGCATCAAACCTTTCCTGAGGAAACAAATACCTGGAACTGTCATTTCACTTTGGCCTTTGTTTTAACTGCATGTATAGCATCTGCACTGCAAAGCAGCACAAGGCTTCAGGAATTGCCAGAGAGACATCAGAGGATACATGGATGTTACAGACTTCTAAAAATGTTGGCTAAGACACTTAGGAGCTTAAGTCCCAATCCTTAAGTCCCCTTAGTAGGACTTAGATTACTTAGGTAGGCAATTCTGAAAAATGGGATATCATTAGGCAATTTGCTCATAACCAAAAGTTTTTTGTTACAAGTGAAAAATACTCACATCTGTAGTTTGATTTATGGTTAACGTTGGTGATGTGACATACTTGGAGCCAGACACAATATCAGCAAATAACTACTGCTGCATTTTTACAGGACTTTGGTTCTACATGTTCAAAGCAACAGCAAATTGTAGGCATTTCTGTAACTTAAGCTCAGCACGGACTGAGCTTAATTTTTAATCCATTCCCTAACTGCAAAACACCTTATGACTTACTTTAATGAAAGACAGTAGGAAGGAAAACCTATGCTTTGCCTGCTATGAAGACATGTAAGAAGGGCGGACAATATACCAAATAAACAGACTACTGCTTCAGCTACCAGGTTGTACACAGCACGGAAGCACTGCATGTTAATTTAGTTTCCTCCAAAGTAGGTAGTCATTGGACACTGGGGAACTTTGAGATACTAATTATTAATTAAAACTGATCTTTAGAAGAACTTAAGCAGCATGTGACTAACTAGGCACTACTGCGAATACCATGAAATGCATGGACCACTTTGAGAACTTAAGCTTGATCAAAATAAGATCAGTAATTTTTGTTTCCCAAAAAACCAAAAGGCACTAGGAATGCGGGAAACACATCTTTCTACCAGCAACAATTATCTTGCATCTTTCTGCTTATGGCAGTTTTCCTAAAACTCTCACTACTGTACTTAGAGAAAGCAACAAGTTTTCCCATTATCAGCACATAATCCTGTATTTCATACTGCAGTACAAATACAGGTATCCTAACACGACTAAGTAGTCCACATGCAGTTTTTAAGAATGTGCCCAAATGGATGGTTAAAATTTATTTGCACTGACCAGGACACAACCACGTTCAGTAAGTGTGTCTCACCAGAGACAATTTTCTCTATCATATGTTTAAGAGGCTTTTATTAGTCTTATCTGTTTTGTTCTTAGTGACACCAGAGTAATTGCTCAAAATGTAAGTTTCTGTTTTCTTCATCTCCCTAATGCATGCAGTAGAAGAATCTAACTCCTTTAACGTAAGATTTTGCTAGCCATGAAAAACTTCAAATTGGAGTGTATCTCAGCATGAGTAAAACAGACTGGATGTCAGAATGAATCACCGTGGTAAATTGTATTAGAATCACATATTCTGACATTTGCACCAGTCTAACTAAAACAATGCAACGCCCTTGGTATTATGGGACTGCTTACGTACAGGACCTTTGCTTCCACATCACTTTTCACAGTTGATGCATTGCTTTGTTTCAACTTCCTATCAGTTCTTGCAGTAAAAGAGTAGGGCCAGATATAACTCTTCTTCATACAATTTCTCTGTATGATTCAGTAAATCAGTTACGAAGATATAATACTTGCAACATCTGTACATAGAATGGTGAAAATAAATACTTTGGCACTTTGCTGGCTTCATATACAAATGTTAATGTCAATACCAACAACTTTAATCCATTTTTTTCTTGCTAAGTTTTTAGAACTCAGCCCCTAGAATTTTGACACAACGTTCTCGTTTTCTGAACTTTCAGAACAAGCGCTTATTTCTAGTCATCAGGGACTGTATTATCTAAAAGAAATACAATTGCCATGAATTGGCAATAAATGAAATTAATTTAACAAAACACTGTGCACAATACCTCCAGCAAGATGCTGCATGTAAGACTCTCTGATCACGCAAATTACTAACCAATCATGCTTAAAAATAACTTTGGTTCTGTTTCCTCTTTTTAATTAGATGGTTTAAAAGAAGTTTTTTGGTGGTATTTACTGCTTTTTTTAAATAATGAGAAATAACTCATCAGTTGTTCCCAAATCCTTTCACCTATTTTACTAGCTATAAAATATTACCCTAAGTTGAATTCTGGAAAAGATTATTGCAAAAATATTAATCTTGAATATTGAATATAATTTTGAATTTCAAAAGCTTTACACCTTTCTTTAGATTGAGGCAAACTAGCTACAACTCCAGTCCTTATACAAATCTTGTAATTTGGCTTTGACCAATGCTATAAATATGTCTGCAAAACTTGCATACCATATGGAGCTATTTACAAATGCTTATATTGAAAGCTTTCGTAAAAAACGATTATCAGCAATGATACAATAATAGTTCTCTGTTAAATACACCTGGGAAGAGGATGTGTCAATTAGAATGAAAAATTTTTGCATGATCTCTAAAAGAGAAAAAGTAATTTTCTGAATTCTAAATAAATCCTAAATAACCTTACAAGTGATGATTATGTTAGTATTCTAACCTTTACCATACCAGGTTTTGTGTGACTATGCAGCCTTTGACATTCTCCCATTTCATCTAGTTTACCTGCCTTGCTGAAAATAGTTGAATCTACTTCCTATAATTTTCAACACATCTGCTCTTGCCTTTTTTAAAAAGTTCCAGAGAAACCTCACAGCTTTCTAGCCCAAGCTATATCCATCAAACATGATTTTGGACTAAGAGGAAACAAGCTTCCGTGCAGTGCAGCTGAGCTCTTTAATAAATGCAATTAACAGGTAAGATGGCAGTATCTCAGGTTTCCCTTCTTTTTTTGTGAGGAAGCACCTCAGCTTCAGTCAAAAACAAGTGGCAAAAAACCAAGGCTTTGGAAGGCATCATTCTTGCCTCCAGTGGACATATTAATAGTCACTCTCTCTAGCTGCAGTAGAAAAAAATACCAAGTTCTGTCTGTACAGCTGCAGTTAAGACTAGAGTGTGGGAATATGCTATGTTAAATTACCTGCAATAAGATGCTAAATTACCATGCAAGTACAGTTGCAAATCAGTTTAAACATTCAGTGCTCTCCTTATTAGCAGAGTCTAATAATACTAATCAGAGAATTATATTCTATGTAATAAATCAGGAACATAACAATTTGCTGTTATTCAGCCCTCTCCTCCACTGCCGAAGGGTTCCTAATTCTGATCGATGGGGGTGTGGGGGAGGGGGAATTGGGGGGTTGTGTGTGTGTGGATAGAAACTTAAAAACTTGGAGGGTGGGCAGCATCCAACAAAACAAGTATCTATCACAACAGCATGACACATGAGCCCAATCATTAGGAAGGCATTTAACCAGGCCTTGTTCTGCTTGCAGTCACCAGATACACGTCAACTGCCCGAAGTCCAAGTAACTTTTCAACAGAAGCCACCCAACAGTGCATGGTAAGGGAGAAGGGCTTTGAAGGTCAAGGCTGGTAACAAGTTTTCCTTGCTTTCTACTTCAGCTGCTTGCTGAGGTTTAGTAAAGCTGGACAGCCATGCAAGGGTAAAACCAGTAACACAAGACAGAACAGACACAATGTACTGCTCCTGCACTGATACCACATGATGCTGCTTATTTCTCAGTCCTTAAAAGACATTGTAAAGTTCAAATATCTTATTTGATTGATCACCTCAGAATGCAGTCCCAGAGCAGTTAGACTTTAAAACACACCTAGAAAAATGGGAATTCCCTTCTTTGAACAGCCCAGTGTCCCCACACCTAATTAGTTCCATTTGGTTCCTGAGCACATCTGCAACAGTGGATGCACTCTACAAGCATTATTATGAATGGAGATAAAAAGGATATTCTTGCTGGACCTTACAATAGTTAAACTAAATGCAAAAAGAAATTAATTCCTGGAAGCACTCTGTCTCCCTAAGTCTTAACTCGGGCTCTGGCTGAAAAGGAGTCTCACCACCTCATGTTAATTTCATATTAAACACCTCCCTTATAGAAAGTGAGTATTTAAAGCTGGGAGTTACAGAATCTTTATCTGTAATCCTGTTTTGTTATAGTTTTATTTAATACTGTGCTTAAAACAGTCTTCCTCACACTTCTAGGCCAACCCTGACCTAACAGCTATCCCTCTCACATTAGAAGGCTGGACATGTAATTTGCTTTAGTGCCTACATCATGCCAGGTGGAGGTATTGCTCCATGTAGCAATGTGTCACTATTTGATAAGCTTTCTTTGAACTGCATTTGGTGACCTCTTTGAAAACGGTGGCTGGCATTGCTACACTAGATGATTGCAACCCAAAGTTGCATAGGGCATGCATCAGAAAAAAAGATACAACTTACCTGGACAGCTCTAAACCAAGAAAGCTTATTTCTTAGTGACTAATTCTTTTCCAGTGGAGGGGTTCACAGGATTTACTAAGAACAACTCCACCCAAGTAGTTGAGTGTTAATGTACATTTGTCACTCAAGTTCAAGAGGATAAATAAAGTTAAGTTAAAACTGGTGATGCAGCTGAGAAGTAAATACTGTTTATAGGGAGTCAGAAGACAAAGCAGGTAGATGGCCATGTCATGGACACACAACACCTACTGTGAAAGGAGGAGAGGGTTCTTTTGTCCATATCCATCTCTTTTCAATATTAGAGCATCCAGCAGCTCACAGCTTAGGTCATCTTTAAAGGTGAAAACAGCAAGGATCAACAAAAGCAGCAGTAAAGCTAAGACTCAGTGGATGGATACACAGAAATTCAAAAGGAAGGAAATGCTGCAGCAGTATCTTATCTATCTATCAATACATACACAAACATTTTCAGTGCACATCTACTTCATTTGCATGTCAAGCTTGCTTTCTGCTGGACCCAGTCTGAGGGAGTCACAGAAGAGCAAGTTAGATTGTTTTAAAACAAAGGAGACAGGCTTTGGCTACTAAAGCATTTATTACTAACATACAAAAATGAGTTACAAAATGATGGCTACAAAAACACACACACACAACAGCAGGCACCTGGGTACAAACAGCATGAATCTTGCCTTTATACTGCATATGAAAAAATCTGTTGATAATTATTTGGTCAGTCACTGGAACAGTGTTCGTGGAGCATCTAGATGATGCTCTTAGTCATATGGTTGAGTTTTTAGGTACTCCTGCAAGCAGCAGGAGTCGAACTTGATGATGCTTATGGGTCCGTTCCAGCTTGAGATACTCTATGATTCTGTGGTCAAGTTACTGTGTTATACAATAGTTAAGTTCATACAGTTAATGTTAACACTGTCACAGCATTTAACTCCTGCTGACTCATTCAGAAACCCCACTTTCAGCTTTGGCATTCTGCACTCACAGAACTTTTGTCATGAATTGTGTAGCAATAGAATCTGATACTCAGATTCGTAATTTTCAAATGTGTGATCTGCAGCAAACATAGCATTTAAGTGTACATAGCTAGACTGTACAGCTTTTTAATGCATTTCATAGTATGTAAGGCCTTTATATCATTCTGGTAAAGATTAAGCAACAAATCAAAGGTGGGTTTCATTTAGACTAGTGGTATTAATACCACTGAAGCATTGTGAGGTGCTTGACAGACAAACAGGGCATCTTGACAACTGTAAGCTGCCAATACTCAGGCACTTGAGCCTAATTGGAATTTTTAGGAGTGGCTTAACTACACAGGACAATACAGCCCATGTGTAACAGTGTCCAGGCCTGTAGATTCCCCTATTCCTGTATTTATGGATTTTTCACCAAAAAATTGTGAAAATGGGTATTTTTGAAAGCGGCACGTAGTAAGGCCACTTGTTTGGTCAGTCAGCAGAGTACATGCATGCTATGCAGTTTATTCAGTAGTGTGTTCAGGCTGTTTGTCTTTCTGGCTGGGACTTTCCTCCCCTTCACCTTTGCTTTCAGCATGCTGAATGCCAGGCAGTTGTAGGTAAAAGGGACCTACCAGCCAGTTGAGCGGTGTGTTGTTAACAAGATAATCCATCACATCATCCAGAGACTCCTTCATTTTCTTCAGCTGTCCTTTGCTAGCTGCAATAAAGCTGTCTGATAATTCTTGGAAGGAGGATGCTGACCGAAAGCTCTGGTAGACATCACCTGCCACTGACCCAACACTGTAAACCTGATCCTGCACATTCTGTGGCAGCCCCTGTAGGCTTGAGACCAGTGTGAGGCAGGTGGTCTGAAGCTGCTGAGTGAGGCTCCGTGCAATAGCTAGAGTTCTTGACTCAATGTGCTAGAACGAAGAAACATAATGGCACATTAGTATCTTTTTATGACTGCAGCAGCTTTACGTTGTTCAAGATACATAAAGAAGCAAAGTAAGGGGGATGTGAGTGAAACAAAGCTATAGCAGATAATAAACCAAGTTTTAAGTCAAAGTCATAAAAGTACTTGATATTTCTTCAACACTCAAGTACTTTGTGAAAAGAAACATTGATAGCTTCTACCGAGTAACAGTCAAGCAGATTCTTGCTTCAACTCTGGATAACAAGTCACAGCAGGTAAGTACATTCTAATCAACTAACCATTCCCAAAAGCTACATGTAGGACGCAGTGAGTCTTGTGACTAAGACTGCTGACAAATCATTACTTCTGGTCTGGACACATCAGATAAATGGTTTCTAGCTAACCTACATACAGATATCCCAACACAGGTTCACATGCTAAACAAGATGAGCATTCTCAAGAGACCACAATGGGTCTTTGAAGAGTGTTTGCAGGAAATAGGCTCATTTAAGAGTTCAGGTCCCCTACTTTTCAGAAGCCAGCTGCCCTGACCTTCAGCATCCAGATTCCACATTTGCACATAAGCTTGTCTGTTGCACACTTCAGGGACTGTTAGTTTGCCATTACCTTGATGGGATACAATCCATTTATTTTTGGTGTACATCTACTTACCTCAGCACTACGCAGATCATCACCATCATTTTGGCCTGTATTTTTCTTCCATTCTACCCAGGATTGATAAAGCTTTTCCTGAGCACCAAGAAGCTTCTTATTGGCACTATTCACATTCTTTCTGGCATACTCAATCTGAAATACAGCCAAATAAGGAAGTAGAGCCAAGAGTCCCAACACTTTCTTAGGGCTACTCTACCTTGACTGTTTCATAACCTCCTTTTAACATACTTCATTAATTCAGTATAAACAACTTTGGGGAGTATAAGAGTGTGTTTAGTCTCTTCAAAGAATTGAAAACTGGAAGCAGTTTTAAGATGTTATGTAGTGCTCCCCTCTGCCTCAACTATTTCCCCCTCCCCCACTGGCATCCTACAGGAGGAACTGAAAGTGTATAGAAGGCCATGACTCTATGTGCAGTCTGTCATGTACATAAAAGTATGTTGCTAGGATAAGACTGTTGAAGTACCAGAAATGCTCAGAGATAGAAGCAGCAAGAGAGCAAAACCCAAAAGAATTTGAAATTTTACTAATAAAAAGGACTTAAAGGACTGATGTGTTTCTAAATTGCATGACACTTTCTTCACTGAGTGCAGTATGTGTCAAAACCAGCACTACAAAACAGGAATAAATACGTCACTTCTGTTTCTGAAGTGCTTGCAGTTACAAGCAATTGCTCATTAGTTCAGAGCTTAGCCTGATTTAGAACTCTCCTGAATTGTGATGAAAATCTCTTAACAGCAAATGCTTTGTATTTAAAATATGCATTTAGTCAGAGAGCAATCACAGTTTTCCTGTGACTCTTCTGGCTGTTTTCTTCACTCTAAAACAATGCCAACACATGCTTTTTATATATCAAGTGAAAGCTTAAACTTACCAGACTAACAGTGCAGTGGAGCTGAGAGATTGTCTCCTGGCTTTTCTGTTTAGCATCTCTAACTTTGTTTAAGGCTTGTTGGTAGGCACGTGTGCGGACCTTTGAAGACAGGGATCCTAGTCTAACATAGTAGCTTGGCTTTTGGACTCCAACTTCAAAACCTTCAACGTTTGCAGCTTCCCTCTCTAGGTATTTAGAAAGGAAGCAAATTGATCACTGGAGGAAAACTTAAGAGGTCTGAGACAATTCTATCTGCCTAGTAACAGCTGAATACTAGGCTTGCTGAGTAGTCCTTTAGCACCATGGGTAGGCTGATAGACCACTTTACAGAGAAATCCTTACTTTCATTCTGCTTCCTTGTGAAGACGCTGCTATTACAACCAGCAAGGCAAAAGGCAGTTTGGAAAGCACATGCCCCCTTCCCCACTATGAGTAAGCAATAAATGGATGATTGCTTGCTTCTCTCCAATATAAGCATTCCAACAAAATCAAACCTTGAATTGGTCTTACCTAGTTCTGCTTCTGTAAGTGGGAGATACTGGTCTACAAGGGTCTCGGATTTCGTGAGAGCACTGTCCACTCCACTGCTCACCATCTGCACCACACGACTTCCCAGGACAGTGTTAATGCTGCCATTGACAACTGACTTGGTCATTTCTACGCTGTCTTGCACTGCTTCTTTAGTCTTGCCCACAACTCCAGTGATCGTGTGAGCAACAGTTTCCTTGGCACCAGTCACAGTGGTTGTTACAGCTTCTCTGGCTCCAACAACTGCATCCTTGGCATTGGCAACACCCTGCCATAAGACATACATGGATTTACTAAAAATATTAACTAGTGAGAGCTACATAATCCAGGAAATAATAAATTTCTGCTAAAGTTCGTATGAGATTGGTTATCTAGGAGAAATTTTGCTCTGAAAAAATATGCACAAGAGGAAAAAAAAGACTATGACTGCTATGTAGCCTTCAACTCAAAAAACTTCAGTGAATGTAATCCAGGCACTTCACACTGACCAGGAAAGAGACAAAGACTCAAGTTTTAAAAAGACACCCACCAGTGAACTGCACTCATAGAAAGATGTTGGTCAAGTGGTGGGCAATTTAAAATAATAATTAAAAAAAGCTTAATGGTCTCCCAAAGGCAACAAACAGTTCCACAGATACACCTTTGACTTTCTCATTGCTTCCAAGCTATCCTTCAGGCCCAGGTTTTTGAAATCTGCCTCTCCGGGGTTTTAGTGATAATAGAAAAGAAGAGTGCATGGCTCTTCTGCTTAGCATACATAAATGCATAAACTTACCTTGTCAGTGGGTTGATTCAGTATAGGCAGTCTCTCTTCAATTTTGTCTAGACCTATACAAGCATAGTTGTTGGCAACTACAACTATAAAAGAAATTACAAGAGTTGGTTTTAATTACTTTTTTCCCCAAGTAAAACAACTCAAACTGAAAATTCCTCTAGAAAAAGAACTCATGCAACACCCTTAAAGTAGTTTCCTTCTCTTCTCAGTGAGATTTGAGGCAGCAAAGCCAAAGAACAAGGCAGATTTACAGTGCCAGAAAAAAAATCCTCACTTTTAGGCAGAGAAAATTCATTTGATAATTTACAAGCAACTGGTAGAAAACACCTGGCCCTCTGTCATTCTTTGAAACCAGGTTTCAGGTTACAACAGCCTTGTGACACAGCTTCCAAATTTAACCAGTTCTCAGTGCAAGAAAATACAACAGTAGCATTTGAAACCAGGTGAAAGGTGAGGAGGATGTTGAGCAAGAGATTGTGTAATCATCTCACGTATCAAGTCATCAATCAATTTAGTATTATGAAAGCCAGAATCTGCTTTCACTCTGGATTTTTTTTTTTTTTTTAAGTCTTATCAATCTGTAATCAGTTATGCAACAAGCCAGGCAACAGGTTCAGTCAGCAACCCAAAACAGCATTCCAGACCAGCATGACCATGTTAAACCACACGTGCATTTGGATATGTAAAACAATCAGTTGAACTAAAGCTATCAACAGCTTCATCTTTGCCTTACTTTGTGGTTCCAGCTTCTGAATGATGGGCATAGCACTTGTCATGGCTACCGATGTAATTGTCTTCACTCCTTTCTCTGCTATCTCACATACTGACTTCAGATAAGGATGGTTATCCTTTGTGGTGATGTAAGCTGTGGATACCATATCATAGGTGGAGCTCACCAAAGGAAGGTTGGCAACTCTCGATACAATGTTCTGTTTAAAAGAGAAAGGCGTTAGTTGACTCCTATTTTTCTGATATAGATAAAGAAATTATGGGATTAACTCAGACATACCTGCTGTGGATCAGTTGCTGCCAATGCCATTTTTTCAGGTCTTGAATCTTACACAGCCTGTGAAAGAAGCATATCTGAGTTATGGCATCATATCTGCTTCATCTAAGCACCAAACTTTGAAACCAACAATCTTCTTGTGATCCACCCCACTTAATGGGATCAGGATATTCACATTCATGCATAAAAGAATTAGATTTTATTGTAACAATTTACAAACCAAAAACTTGGTTTAGGCAATGCAGGTACAGCACATGCATGAGACAGGCTTTACAGTAAAGCAGTTCATTGATGAATAACCAGATGGTGGAGTCATTTATTTTTCTAGAAGAGTTAAGACATACTTGGACTTATCTGTTGAGCCAGGACAAACAAAAGCCAGCCTGCAAGTCACTAAAAATCTAGTTTAAGATGTCCAAGCCAGACAAAGAACCCACCACCAATAGCTTTAATCAGATTAGATCTTCTAGGGAGCCCACCTAAGGCTCACTCTGTTCTGCTTGCTAAAAAGTTAGCATTCCTGTAACACAGAGAACATCGGATTTCCCCACTGCAGAAAATAAATCTCCTTTATGCTAACTTAGACTAAATTATTACACATTCCCCACTGAAACAAGTTGCAAAAACATTGGTCATTCAACAAATGTACAGTACTCAACATGCATTCCAACACGTATTCGAATGGAGAAAATACTAACAGCTCTCCCCACATGAAGCCTATAGAAGGAGCAGGGTATTGCAGTACCACATAAGGAGAACACACTGAAGCACACTGTCAGTCCTATGCACTGACTGAACTGACAGACTGAACTAAATCTGCAAGAAGCACTTTTTCCATTAATGGTTTCACATAACGCTTAAGTTCTAGAAGAATCTGCATAAATGAAGGCAACAAAAAGGTAAACTGAGTCTGTCATCAAAAGGATGGTGGTTTACAAGGCCTTCTGCTGGGTTTGTCAAAGAGCCAACAGCAGTTTTCTGTCTCATATGTATGACAGCAAAAAAGGAACGTGTTAATATTCCGTCTGAGGCAAAGTAAAACTTTTTCCCATTACGTAACAGGGAACAAGAACAAAGGCATCTTGTTAGCATTTTGCAGGCATATTTGCACATATTAATATACACATGCCATAAAGTAATGCCTGTAATGAGATTAACCACTGTACAGGGAGCACACAAGCAAGAAAAGTAACAGACAAGGGTTACAGCGGTAACAAGGAAGTTTTCCTTTCATTTAACAAGAATTTAAATACCCACAGGAACACACTATGTTTCTCGCACAGCGTCACAAGTCAGATCACTTGGAGTACTACTGAATTTCACTATGAACTGAAAAGCATCCTACAGAACAGGAGAAGAGGCTAACGGCACAGAATCTGGCCGCTGAAGGAAGAAGGGCCATCACTTTAAGGATTATTCAATATTCGTAGTGTGTCTCATAAGATCCATCCACACAGCCCATACATTTGAATTTTAGTCAATAAACCAGCACAGCTAGCCTATGAAGCTACTCCTGCTCTTAAAGACAAGGAAGATAACTAGAATCTTGCACGGTTTCAGAGACCGCTTGAATTGGTTCAGCCCTAGCAAAAGTCGGATCTTCTGGAGCGGGTGAGTGAGACGCCTGGAGTCCAAGTCCAAGCGTACTTCAGAGACAGCAAGAGATTCTGAAGAAGAAAGCACACAGGCTACGTCACAGACTTCATTCCTACTCTCCCCCTCGCTATGGAAAGAAGTGAAAGAAAGCAGCGCGATGAGCCACGCACAACAGCCGCGGCGCCCGTTCTGCCCCGCCGCGGTACCCAAGGCAGGAAGGGGCCCCGCTTTCCCAAATGCCTCCACGCGCCGCT
>NW_008237273.1:830402-854898 GCF_000691975.1 Corvus brachyrhynchos
CGTACTGACCCCAGCGCCGGTCAGCGGGAGGGCAGAGCCCTGCTCGTGGACGTCTTAAGGAAGGGCGCTCGTGTGCAACTGGTCTTGCGGAAGGCCGGTTCACTAAGGCACAGAATATGCTGAGTTGGAAGGGACGCACAAGGATCATCGAGTCCAATTCCTGGCCCTTCACAGCACCATCCCCAAGAGTCGCACCATGTGCTTGAGAGCGATGTCCAAATGCTTCTTGAACTCTTGTCAGGCTGGTGCTGTGATCACTTTCCTGGGGAGCCTGTTTCAGTGTCCAACCACCCTCGGGGTGAAAAACCTTTGCCTGATATCCAACCTAAACTTCCCCTGACCGCAGAGCAGAAAAAATGGAACAAACCAGAATTTTTCACTTCTTTGAACAGATTTATTACGCCTCTGCTAGCATGCATACCAAACGTTTACAGGCACTCCACTCTTCGTTACATTGCGGTCATCTGAGAGCTCTCTGTTTCTTTTCCCAGTCGTGGCTTCTCAAGCGTAAACCACTCAGCGTACCCACGGCTACCACAAAATTAATTAACCCCCTTTGTCAGTGGCATCTCTGCTGGGAATTCTAGACTGTTGCAGGGATTTATTTACTAGTAAGTAGCACCATTATTTCTAGTACAGAAACACCTGAGACTCACATAGCCCAGTGACATACTCTGCCAGAATGCAGTAACTAGAGACAGTGTCAACCCTTTGACAGTCCTTGGCGGGCTAAGAATGTAGATTATGGTCATGTTTTTCTTCACAACTAGGTGCTCTTTTGTATTTTATAAACTTGGAGAGGCTTATCTGAAGTTTAGAAAATCTAGAAACTCGCCTCTTGAGAACATTGCCTTGGTTACAGGGGCAGTCAGATGGGGAGAAGGCAGGGGGAGGGAGAGGATGACATGGCATCCATTGAATGGACCAAATTCCTCAAATATCATTAAACAGAGAAAGCAGCGGTGTGGTTTCTGTCAAGGCTAAAGAAGAGGAAGGCAGGACAGCATCAAGAAAAGCAGTAGTAACAGTAGTAACTATGGTAGACAGTAGTAACAAAAGCATGACACACCAGCCATTGCTAAAAGAGGTGGGCAGTAATAGTATACCCTACCCTTCCTCGAGGTAAGGACAACGTTTAAAGTCACTTAATGCATCTAATGAAAGAAGTTTCATTCTTTCAAGAAGTAGCACAGTAACACATCAGCACATTCACCCATCCAAGTCCATTTAAACATTTTAGCATGTAAGTCCACCTACCTATCCTTAACTGCACAAAAAAAAAATTAAAGATATGAGATAATGGATCAGACAATAAACATACCTATCCTTTGGTGCATCTCTTTTAAGCTCATTATAATATCCTTCATGATACGGAACACCTCAGGTTTCAGCCTCCTAGCCCTGTAACACAGCTCTGACAGAGATAGCAGCAATAGATAACATGGGTCCTTCAGCTTTCCTTACGATCTTAGTACAGCCAAGTGGAGGAGCTGCTGGAACATCAACCCCTGGGCCCTGCAGGGCTCAGGGGAGCCAGAGAGCGACTCTGCTGTGGCATCACTGGGGCAGTGGCTGGCAGCCCTGGCAAGCTGAAATGGCAGGATGTGGGAGACTCTAGGGAAGGCTGGGCAGGGACAGTAAGCCCTGTCCATGCCATCAAGGCCCTGACCAACCATTTCAGCTGGTGACAGGTACTTCCACTTGTGAGACCAGGATATCAGCTGTTCCCTAACAAGGTGACAGAAAGGGCAAAGGGGAGATCAGTGCTAAGTCCTAAGGGACCTGAGTAGTCTGCTAATATTCCTTTAGGAACAGGTGTAGTCTGATATGCAGATTTAAGGCTGACTGACAGCTAGTGTGCTAGTGTACTAACCTGATCTGACACAGGGACCTTCACCTGGCCTCACAGCTGGAGGGATATCTTGGGAATTAAAAAAATGGGGGACTGAGAGACCTTCCAAGAGATTGAAGCTACTTTTATTTAAAAGTAGTCATGCTTGCATGTTGAGATAGCTAACCATAGCCTTTTCTCTGTCTTTAGGATGACTGTTCAAATGCTGAAGTGGGGTCATACTCCTAACCATGTTATGAGAAACTATCCATGCCTTTGTCCTGCAAACAGAGAGCAGACAAGGGTGGCCCTTTGGAGTTGTTAACAAATTATGTCCAGTCACAGCCTTAGGAAGCTGGCAGGCTTTGAAGGACTGCCTCCAGCCACAGTTTGAGGCTCTCAGTAGGGAGCTAGAAGCACAAGAAAACTGACATGCTTTCTCTGTCTCAAGTCCTTGCCAGTAGCACCAGCACTGAAGTATTCCCAGCAGTCAGGATTGCCATAGTGACACAGGAAAAGAAGATGCTTATAGCTGTGAAGGATGGATGGTTCAGGGTCCATAATATAAATGATCAATTCAATTCATTACACAAGTTCATCTGACCTCAAAGATGTCTAATATTCAAAGAACATTTTTCTTTTACATGTGTATAGATGTTGCTTTATCATGTGAGATGCAAGTGATTCTACTGAACTGGGAATCAACATACTTGTGTTCGACACCCTGAGACTGTTAATTGTGAAATAACACATTTGTCAAAGGCTGTTTTCCCTCAGCTTTCTCACTGTTCCCCTTTCTTTCCAGTCTCACAGTAATTCATTTCTAATCTTCGTAATCCTGTCTTGCACCATTCTGTCTTTGAACTTGCAACTAACTTCTTATTCACTTAAACTGCTTATTTGCCTTACTCTTTGCGCAAATAAACATTAAGCCATTTGTATGTTCCTGTATGAAAAGCTTTCCCCTTGTCTTGATTAATCAGGGCAATAGTTTTCCTGCTGTGACTCAGTTTTCCTGTCTCCAGAAGAGGATATCAGATTTGTGAGGCCTGATCCTCCTTTTGTGAGTCCACACTAATTGTACTTAGAAAGAATAGCTGCCTTATTCTGCTCTTCGAAAAGTAAAACACGCCCACCTTTTGTTTCTGAGTAGTAACATGATCTGCAGGTTTTCTCTGTAACATACTCCCTTTTCTCTGGAATGTACTTATCTTTCAATGTGTCTTATCTTTTGTTAGCTTTCCAAAGATCATTTGCTCTTACCTCTTCAACTGTAACAGAGTTAACCTGACATCTGATTCAAAAGAGACTAACTGGGTCAAACTTAGTTCTCCTCAGAATACTTGAAAAAAGGCAAAAGCAAGCAACAGTATCATCAAATACAGGCAGACAGGCACGATAAACCCACCCCCACAACAGATGTGGCATGTTTAATTAAGACAGAAGAAGAAGGAATGGGACTAACTCATGCTGGCTTGATAGAGACAGGGAGTCAATTATACATATTTATATATTGTACAGGAATTTTTTTTTCATTTGGCTACTGTTTGTCTGTAACCCTGCCACATGTCCTCAAAAGGCTAGGCAGCAACTGTTCTGGTGGTAGTGTCATGCTGCACCTTCAGAAAGATAACAGCAGGCCTTCATGTCTCATGTGACATATAACTTACATCAGCCCACGCATACCCCTTTAGTTTTCATCCCTTACATAGTCAAACACACTAGATGAGGCCATAACAGAAGTTATCAATAAAGCAGTCTATTTTAAAAGACAAATTACTTCATAATAACTTACCGTCAGAAAACGTCCAAAGTGTTTGGCAATTATCTATGTACCATCAGTTAAACAGTACACCAAGTATTGTATTTATGCTAACAAGATCCCATAATTGTTTAATTGTATTTCATTAACAGTCAGGACATGCAGCCATGTGAGGATTTTGTTGGTAGATACAAAACACACAGGACAAAAACATCCAGGCCCTGTTCTTGAACCAAGGAACACTTCTAGGACTATTAAAATAATTAATAACTAATTAAAATATAAGTGTTAAAATATAGCTATTAAAACTCTAATGGCTCTACCATAAGACCTTCCCACCACAAAACCTGAGATACTTCACGTCATTCTCCACCTAAACAACATTCTTTTTTTATGTTTTAGCAACAAACCACTTATTAGCAACTAATTATTTCTTTTTCATCTGGATCTGAGAGTTTCCTTTTATAAGTTCCAAAAGGTTCCTTACTAGATGTTTGTTTATTCTTATATACTACATAGAAATCTAAGATGAGTGCACTACAAAACATCCAAGCTTTCTCTACTGACATTTCCCTTTACTTGATACAAAAAGAGAAAAGAGGGCCAGACAGACAGCTGCTGGAAATTATTTTGGCATTACTGACTTCATGGGTTGTATCCTGATTTAGCTGCAAAAGATCTTACTGCAAAAGCCTTTGGAGACAGAATCAAGTCTCAGATTTGACAGTGTGGGAGACATTCTTTTTTTGGAACCCAAAGAGGCTTCCACATTTGTGGAGGATACTCTTGATACTCTAAGTTTTCCACAAGCTCTTCACCTTAGTGGCTTTTTTTCTAGAACAAGGCTAAATGTCTTTCTCTTAGAAACATTTTAGATCCCGGGGTAGCACTGGAAATTGTCCTCTTGACAAGATACTTGCTTTGAATATGTGCTACTGATACACAACTCATGCATGGAAATGTTCACAAACCCTGGTTAAGGTCCACTTGACTGTTTTGCCACAATCAATGGAAATTACTCATCTTTTATTGCAGTTCAGAGTTCACCAGTCTGCTAAATCAAATACTACTATTAAATCAGGCTATTAGATGCTTGCTTAATTGTACTGCGCAACGCATGCATAAGATGCCAGAATTATTCCATGTGTACACAAGATTATGTATTCTGGTCAGTGATGCAGGGGAATGAAAAGCAGCAGATCAAGGTTCAAAATCTGCTGGTAACATGGTCTCCCCTAGATTCCATACTTGCTAAACACAAAACTGGTGATCCAGAAGTTTTTATTGCTATGTTAGCATGTCATTCCTTTCAAATTCACCAGCTCCAGTAAGAAGCAGAGTTTAGGTATCTGATTTTATTAACAGGGGAGCATGGCTTCCAGTTAGACTGGAGCATAAGTCTGTGGAAACAGAGCTCATCAGTGTTGACCTACCCTAAGTTACAGTATTTATAACTAGTTACTTTGTTTCTCCATATCATCTCAAAAAATCTTTCACAGGGTTGCTGTTTACTTCTGTTTAGTTGCTTGTTTACTTCTGCATGCTATTCTTATATTCAGAAACAGAGCCACACACGCCAGTACTCAAAACCAGCAGTAAAGTCAACTTAATAAATCAATAATGTTAATATAACTGGTTGCAGATTCATATCCTACTATCCTTTATAATGTAGTAGTGTTTTCTTTCAAATTGGCAAGCCTGAGCAGGTAACTAACACGGCTTTGCACAAGGGCAAATTTTTCTCAGCTCTAACTGGAGTTTCCAGATACTCAGTGCCTCTGAAAGGCATGTCCAACTCAGACATTTAAGATCAGGCTGCCTTAGAAGCTGAGTTCTAGCTCTTTGTGCTTTAATTTTCCCAATTGTAAAATTAAAATGATGAGTTCACTTTGTTATTAACAAATAAATATGAGATGCTCAGTGACCTTCAGTTTTTGGGAGAGTTTTGATCTATAGTCCTACATAGGTTTGGAACTAGATGATCTTTAAGGTCCCCGTCTAACCCAAACTATCCTATGATTTTGTAATTATATGCTCTGAATCTAAACTAGCACTCTTACAGCTTTATCTTACAACAGGAGGGGAAAAGTTTTCTTAGTCTGAGTAAGATAGTATTCTTCATCTGAACTAACTAACTAGAAGTCCTAATGAAAGAAAAATGTTTGTAGGTTTCATATCAGTAGGAGAGTGTAAGAAGCCTGATAGCTCATCTGTAAATTTGTATGAAACCTATACCTTCATTGACATTGTACATTCAGTAGGCAAATCTAAATTCTTTCCTTTTCTTTTTAAGAGAAGGTGGAAAAGGTTACTTTCCCAAGCTCTTGGTCTTCTTTTTGCTGTATGTCACTTCTTCCTTAGATTTATTGGCAAAGGACTTTCTGGGAGTGTTTCTTAATTTACTTTCAGCAAGATTAAATCTAGCTAAGCTCGCCTTGACAGGTTCAAGGCAGATAACAAGCAACTTGCATGAGGATGTAGGAGGATGTTTCTCAATGCTCTGTCCTCTGAAGTTCAAGGAAAATTAGTAAAACAGGCAGACGCTGAAGGTTGTTCTTTGCCAGCTTCTGTTTCCACTTAAAACAACAGAAGTACAGACATCAGCAAGTCCACAAAGGTCCAAACCTGCAATAGAAACTGAAATGGAGTCCAGAAGGAGAAGAAAAGCACTTATAACAGAATAAAAAAATAGTATCTCAATAGACTTAATTGAATTTCTGAAAGTGATAGAAATTCAGTACTTAGACTTTATTTTGTTAAGTATATTCTGAAGGTTTAAAGAATCTAGTCTTCTTTCCCATGTGCCCACCATGGCAGGATTCCACCAGTCACGAGCCTTCAGAATTACTTTGGATAGCTCATCAATTACCCATCTTAATGTTGTATCAAGTTTGCAAATAATTCATGGATAATAATCTCTCATTTGTTGGAGAGGACCAACACCATTTGTTTCAGGGTATGATGAATCCTGTCAAAGTTCACTGAAGAGGAACTGGAAGGCATTTTAGTCAACAAAACCACTAAATTCTAATTTCTCTAAAGCTCTGGCAGGTTAAATGCAAAGACAGAAGGATACAAAGAAATGGAAAAGAAATTGCTACTTTAACATCTCCCAGGTGTCTCCTGTTCTAGATAGAGATGTCAACACCTTCTCAGATCTGCCAAAGTAGTCAATTGTGTAATACTCCCCAGCCCACGTACATCACATTAAACCTGGTTATTTCAGATAGCTTAAATAACATTTTTAACTCATCTCACATTGCCTCATATGGGTTAATGAATGAATAATTTACACAAGAAGCTTAACTTCCAGATCTGAAACTTGTGTAACTTAGTAGAGGATAACAATCTGTTCCATCAGCATTGGTGAACAAAAAGAAGCTGTATCTCCCCTGTACAATACTGTAATCATGCAGTAAAATCATCACAGAAGAGAACTTGGAAAAATTACATTCTCACCAAAGTATAATTTCATACATGAATAGTCTCCTAAGATTTAATTTTGAGACGGTGGGAATGAGGGCTTGGCACAGTACCCTGATACTCTCTTTGTAAAGCCCTGTTCCTGTAACCAAATGAACAATAGATATTGAGCCCACAAAAAACTCTGCAGTGAGACAGTGAAACCGTGATCATAAGATGTTTCAGGACTAAGGTAAAGCCAACTTGAATTTTGTGTACTGAACGATATCATTTGTTGGAACTGCATCTTCCATTCCTACAAGGGAACACGTAAAGAGCAGAGAAGGGCGACTACAAAAGGGAAGAATGTCATGGAATGATCAAGGCCATCAGGCTCTTTTGGGGAGTGTATTAATGCCAGGTGAAGCTGCAAATGGATTTTTTGGTAGATTTTTTTTGGTATCTTTTCTTAGATAATCTTGGATATTCCTGGAAGGCATATGTGCCTTTGGTATGAGTTGCAGACTGTTGCAGTTCCCCTCTTTGGTCAACAGTTTTCTATAACTAGACTGAAATCTGGTTCCGAATTTTCTGGGTCTGGACCTTTCGTTGTGCTGACTGTTAGACATGTTCACAAGCACAATTTTCTCCCAGGATACCTATCCATATGACTGCTTCAAACACTAAAATAAAGATCAAATTTTTACACATGTATGTATACTAATTATTGTGGCGAACAGATTAAAAAGCAGAAGACTGGAGAGGAGGACTGTAAATTGCTCAAGTGACCTTGCAGCTGGGAATAACTCTTGATAAAAGTATGTGAAGAGCAGTGATCCTTTAGCATGAACTGAGTTTAAGAGTGCCTGCATGTCCACCTGTATATCTCTGCTCAGGTGTTGCTTTGGGCATACCCTTGTTCACAGGGTAGTGGAAATTGATTCACACTTTGAGTTCAAACCACAAGTTTGTGGTTGTTCCATCTGCCTGCCTGTGTCAACTAACACACTAATGTATGCAAATGTAGCTACTGTAAGTGCATCCCTCCTCACAGAAAGTTGGCTGCCAGGATTGTGAGTTCAAGAAAGTCTGAGGACACCATGCTGCACAGGCTGGCTACTCCATAATGCAGGGAGCTGAAGGAGATGCCAAAAACTTGCCCAAAGCCCAGGACATCAGGCAAGTTCGAGGTTCTGAGACAGGGCTGGGGAAAGCCAGGAATACAAGCCAGCAATTCAGAGTTAGGATCAGGGCCTGTAAGGATAACAAGTGATCACCAGACAGGGCCATAGTGATGAGTAAGGTCCAAGGTCAGGATGGGACATCATCCTGTGGCCTGAGATTTGGACCCAGATTAGTAGGCTAAAGGCCAGGCACAGACAGGATTGTGGTGTAGTAGCAGCTGCTGCCCTGGTAGGATCCAATCACTGGAGCAGCACCTTGGGTCGGTTCCCACAGGAGGCTAAGGACTTTCTGCAGTGCTGTCTGGAAGGGATGACTCTTGGACAGATCTCTCCAAGCTTACCAGAGAGAGGAGACAGTCCTCAACAGTACTAAATTGGCCCTGAGGCAGCCAAACCCCCAGGAGGAAGGATGGTCTCAGAGCTTTTTAAACAAGTGTATTTCATAGCTCCAGTAACCAACAACTGCTGAGAGGAGAAAAAAAAACTAACTCAAGGCCAGAGAGCTCTTCTTACATCCTGTCAAGCCAACTTCTTGCTCCTTCCAGGCTTCTTTGGCTTTTTTCCTTCTTCTGCCCAGATACTTTAGGCTTCTATATTTAAGCTTAAAAGAAGGATGATACAAAGAGAAAACAAAGTAATGCTCTAAGTTACCGCATGCCTGCTAAAAAAAGGTAACAGTAATGTCTCTTCCTTTGAGATGTTAGGAGGACAGGTTTATAAATTCACCCCAGTTTAGCTGCTTAGTAAGTAATTACTGCTAAGGTTGTGACTGATCTTTCAAATAAGAACTATGATAGATAGCCACTAACAATTATTTCATGAAATTGCTGCTAGCTTCACATAAGAATGAACAACCAGAGACCTCTACAAGTGATTTTTCACCCAAACCCAGGAAGCAGGCACTGAATCTAAAGGCATGCAAAGAGACTTTTGAATATCCATGCCCTTCCTACTCCAGCAGTGGGAGGGTTCCAGAGGAACTACTTTCTGAAAACCCTTTTTCCGAACTTCAGTAAACATCTCCTTATAAGGGAGGCGTCTCCCTTTAGTACCTTAAGCAAATGGAACCCAGTTTAAGCTTTACTTACAAAAGTATCTCTAATCTTTCTTCCTGATACCTACCAAAAGTCTGTGTTTCTTCAACTTTTCTTACTTTATCAAAACCATGTTTTATTTGCAATACGCAGGTGCACTTTTAGGTTAGTCAGCATTCTGTCCTACCTAGGCTGTCTTTTTTTAAAAAAAGCATATTGTGAGGAGTTAAAACCTATTCCTTTACACTCAAAACCTTGGTGTTTTTTCCTTAACTTTCCTCAGAACTATTCAGCTAATTGTGAAGTCGTCTTCTCATATGGAACCACTTTTTCTGGATGTGAACAACAGTGAGTCAGTGAATCAGCAGACAACAAGCTTCCTGAGTGAAGTCAGCAGTTCCTATTGCCCCTCTATTCTGTATTGCAGAGGGATGTGTCAGACAAAGATTGCCAGACTGCTATACGTATTTACCAGAATTGCTAAATACTTCATCTTTGACCTTTCCCCTAGTTCCTCTCTCTTCTCCTTTTGTATGTTCATAGTCTTTAGTATCAAAATCCACACCCTTGATTTTAAAAATAAGGAAAGACAATGGATTTACAAATTAGGGTATCTTCTCCCTGATTATTCTTGCTTGCTCATCCGCCTGCTCAGTAACTACATTTACACAAATATTAAGGACAGAACTAGTCAGGTAGCAGAAATACATTAATTTCTTCATCTAAATAATTAATGTCAGTACCTCACCTTTTGCTAAATCCCTTCAGCGCGACCTGTTTATAAAGCTCTCTTTCTGGTGAAACTGCAAGATTATGGAGCTTCTGACAAAAACAGACATCATGGCTTCCTTTACAGATGTAATATTTCTTATAGCAACTGAAACTAAGAAAAAGAAAGAAAAAAAAACGCCTCAGTTCTGTGCTATTGTTTCATAAGAACTTTGAAATTTTGTAACTGCTAACAGTGACATCTTAAAAGGTAATTCCAAAGAAAAAATAATAATTTTCCAACACCACATGATCTTCTCAAATGTATTATACACTATTTAAAGCAAAAAAACCATGGTGCTCCTCATGGAAATTATGCTAATAACACTAAATAATAATGATATTCAGAATTTTTTTGCACGGATAACTAATAAGTGTGTAAGAACCTAATTAGGAGCAAAAGAGCATTATTAGTAGTAGTATTATTACTACTATTATTATTAAACAAGCATTCCACTTCTGACAGTCCTAATTCAGACTTAATCAATACATTAGAAACTTGCCATTAACATCACTAAACTTTGGATTATAATACATGTGATCTGTCTAACATCCCTCAATGAGCAGACAGAGATTCCAACAGGCACTGAATAAATCTCTCAGGATTTGGAGGCCACTCTTCCATGTCAGTCCTTTTCCTGACAAAAAAAGTTTCTATTTTCTTAGGTTATTGGCAGACAGTGATAAAATTTCCCCTGAACCTCTTTTTCTCCAGGCTTAACAACCCCAGCTTCCTCAGCTGCTCCCCAAAAGATTTGTGCTCCAGACCCTTCCCCAGCTGCGTTGCCCTCCTCTGGACACGCTCCAGCACCTCAGTGTCTGTCCCATAGTGAGTGACAGGCCCAAAACTGAACACAGGATTTGAGGTGTGGCCTTGTAAGCGCAGAGTACAGAGGGATGGTCACTGCCCTGGTCCTGCTGGCCACACTATTGCAGATCCAGGCCAGGATGCCACTGGCCTTCCTGGCCATCTGGGCACAGCTGGCTCATGTTCAGCTGCTGTCACCAGCACCCCCAGGTCCTTTACCACTGGGCAGCTTTCCAGTCATGCTGCCCCCAGCCTGTAGTGCTACATGGGGTTGTTGTGCCCCAAGGGAAAGACCTGGCACTTGGCTTTGTTTAACCTCATTTAGTTGGCCTCTTAATTCTGCTTACTGTTGTAACTTCACTTGAATTTCCTCCACTAGTAGTTATTTAATGTTCTTGTAAGTACATTGCTAGCCAAATTGTTTAAGTAGTGGGTCTATCACAATCTAAGGCTGTTGATAAGTAAGCTATTTTAGTTTTATACATATATTTACTAAATTCGTAGTTGGATGTGAGCAAAGCATTCATTTTTTTGATAAAAAGATTCTTGGTATCTTCTCATAGACAAAAACTTTACTACCATATTCTTGGATAAATCCCACATTGTTTATGAAAGCATAGTCCTACGCTGAATATTTAAAAAAAAATATATATTTTGGCATTAGATGGCATTCCATGTCTACTTTGAAAAAATAGGAAATTACTGTAAACGTTGGCCATAAATTTTGTCTCAACAATTTACTGATGATCTTTTCTGAGTTTAAGTGGAACTTATAGTTTCTTAAACCCTTGTGATGTCTTTGCCAACTGTAACAAGCAGGAATAAAGAAGAAATCTGTACTCTGAGGACTATAGTTTTAAAGCAGACTCTATACTTTCGGTAACTTTCATCACTATAACATCATGCAATTTAAAATTTAACTTTTAATTCTATTACTCGTTGCAAACAAATATTCTGAAGACCAGAAAAACAAGTATTTACAAAAATCCTTGGGAACACCAAGCTCTTCCAATTCCTTAGTATGTTTGATACTGAAATTGGCCGGATAGAAACTTTCTACCACAGTTCTGAGTATTAAAAAGCAGGCCTTTATTACAGCTTGCTGGTCACTCGGGGCACCCTTCCTCCTTTTGAGTGCCCTGAGCATCGAGTGAACAGAGTTTTTATCGTACACACTGATTACTTTTTCTTTCGCTATCCCTGCTTACTTGACTTTATTTGACATAATCACTCCCCTTACCAGAAGTCCTTATGTGATTCTTTGGGGTCTGTCTTCAATGTCCAGTGTCATTTCTATGCGGCTGTTCCTTGACCCCTGCTTTTGAGTAAGCGCAATATCGTTGTTTTGCATAACTTCTACTCTGTCAGCCTTGCAGAGCTGAGCTGATTTCCTGCTTGTGTTCAGCATGACTTCTGTTTGCCTAAGTTACATCCTTAATCTATTTCTCCTAAGTTGTGCTGTTGTGTTCCACTGTCCTTGATAAGAGCAAATGCTGTTCTGTTCTACTGTCCTTATCATGTTGACCGCAAATTTCACAGACTTCTTCTTAAAACTTATGTGGCAGAATGACTGTAAGCTGCCTCACCATGGTCTGCACCATGGGCCACAGGGGAATCTCAGGCCTGGAGCACCTCCACCCCCTCCTTCTCCAATGACCTTGGTGTCTGCAGAGTTTTTCCTCTCACATATTCTCTCTCTGTTCTTCTCTGGCCGCAATTATGTCTGCTCAATACCTTTTTTCCTTCTTTGATATGTTATTGTAGAAGTGTTACCACCATTGCTGATGGGATCGTCCTTGTCCAGTGGCAGGTGCCATCTGCCATTGGCTCTGCCAGACATCGAGGAAGCTTCTAGCAGCTTATCAGAGAAGACACCCCTGCAGACCCTTGGCTACCAAAACTTTGCCAGGCAAACCCATACTGATGCACAGCATAAAACCTGTCACTATCACAAGTCTGATTGAAGTTTCACATAAAAGTAGGAGATCTGGTGTGCAATTCCACATACATCAACATATAAACTAGCTGTACAAGAGTGAAACAATAATTCAAGGAGAAATTACTCACAAGTATGCATACCGTGTTGCGTAAGACATATAAGAAACCCTTAACTGTAGTAGCATGACAGAAGTGCTGCCCAGCTCAGCACAAAAATAATCATTGAAGTGAAAACTTAATTCTTGTTACGTTTATATGGATCTTCTGAGTAGTAAGACTAACATGCCGTATTAATTCTAAAAAATTGTGTCCTTCTCTAGGTAACTATTTACTCATTTTCATCTAAGAAACACTGTTAATAAATACTAAAGGATGGCCAGCCCTAGTCATGTGGCTACTGTGAAAATCCATTCTTAGAGGTCAAGCAACATCAACCTAAACCACATAAATTTGCTCCTGACTTTTCAGTACTCCTCAAACACACTACTTTTTACTGTGACAAGAGGGAGGAAGACACTATTTTGTAGATTATAAGAGCCTTCAATGAACTGAGACGATTAACCAGGACAGTTTCACTCAGGAGAAGATATTCTTTGAATCAGTCTCCAAAACAGTGACAACCATTAAAGGTTGTAATTATCTTCTCAGTGAAAACAGTATTAGGCCCTGTGGCAGCAAGTGATGGGTTATGATTTCTGTCCCTCAAATACCACAGAAATACCATTTTATATCCTAGAAAAAAGTGTCTTCTCCTCCATAAAACCAGTTATAAGATTTGCTTTTGCCTTGCATGTATCATTTAGCCAATTCAACACTATTTTATGGCTTGCAATTTACAGACTACTAAAAACAAAAACCAGGAATTGAACACATTAAAAGATTACTGGTTTCTGCATTTTATATCAGATTTGGAAAGAAACGTGTCACAGCAGACATTAAAGTTTAGACAATTAACCACAATTTTAAAAACCTTCCTATGAATACTGCACACATGATTTTAAAAAATTACAAAATCTTTACATAACTCTATACATAGTATGAAGGACCATGGTAGGGAACATCCAGGAATTCTTCAAATTATCTCAGTGGAATATAAAAAAATTAGAATATAAATAGAAGCTTTGTCTATTTATAATAACCACAAATATATTTACAGACTTTCAGAAGGAGCAGCTATAATTTGGAATACTTTTCCTTCTCTTCCTACTAAAATCACACTATTGCTAACATATTTAGAATCTCTTGTGTTTCCTTCCCTCATTACAAGGAAGAATAAATCCTGTAAATCACAAGTTGTCCCCTTCCTCCCTCAGGTCAGGAGACTTACATGCTCTGTGAATTACAAATAAAATTAAGACATTTGCACTCCAGTTTTAACTGTATCTGTGTGTAGCAGCACTCTGCCTAAACAAAGCCAGTGCAACACCAGCAGGACACAACATATTCAAACTGTGCTGAAGTATCAGGACCTCTCAGATCGTAAATTTTAGCTGGTTTTAACAATTTTAAAAATTGACATCATAAAGGTAGGTAATTAGGTATTAGGGTCCATGTGATAAACAGGCTTATCTCACCAGATAATTTAGTGCAGCAATGCAGACATATAAGGAATGTGTAAGATACAATCCAGTAAAGTGCTTAAACATTCATTTAACTTAAAAGCTCGACAACATCCATAATTAGGGAAGCCTTCATGATGATGATTTTATTGCTGAACTTTTGAAAACATTTTCAGCTTTTTAAGTAACACCAACTCCAGTGTCTGAAATTTCCTGAAAGGAGATTATACAATACTGCCACACTCTGTCAGGGAAAACTTAAAACACAAAAAAGCCAAAGAGAGGTGGGGACATCTTGATGGAAAGAAATTAAAAAACTTTCCCATACAGGAGATTTTTGCTCCACCTAATGGTCAGAAAGGAAAAGGTTGTTCTGTATGCTTCCTATTTGCTACACAATCAATGTTTGAAGACACATTTGAATAGGATGTGTCAAAGTAATACACATAATTATATCGTAGTAACATTATAAGTAGACTTATTGCAGCAATAACTAAGAAACACCAGCAATTTTACCTCATACATTCAACAGCTAATGGATTTTTGCTATCCTTGGAACTACATCAATGGCACCATGGTAGCTTCCAAAGAACTGAGTATGTGCTGAGTGTTGCTGCGTTTGTACATTACATAATGGGAAAGGTCCTTAGTGTGTGAAGACTGTCAGCCTGTGAATGTACTACGTGAACTTATATTGGTGAAGATCTGGTCCTTATGTTATGCTTTGTTTGCTGAATCTTTGTTACATACTGTACCAATTACTCATGTAACATGCATTCTCCAGATAAAACCAAAGTCCTTCACACATTCCACTCAAAGATCTATGTACTAATTCATTAGGTACTTGCAGGCGTGGGTTTGTTCCACTAGGTATGAACCTGCAGCATAGAGCATCAGACCAAGTCAGTGACATCCTGCGGATCTCTTTTTTTTTTAATGTAGATATGCAAAAATTCTGTATTTACTCAAGTGATATAATGAAAAACACCTTTCTTCCACGTTTTGAGAAAAACAATGTGAAGGTACCTACGTCTGGATAAGATGGATTCTTATAGCAAGTAATCCAATTTGAATAATCAATGTAATGTGATCTACAAAAAATTTTCCCAAAACACCATAAATTACTAAGGAATGTTTGAAATACTTTGTCTTTTTCCAAAAAATAATTCTGTTGTCAGACATAGAATATCCAAATTGTGTATACATTTACTAAGACATACAGAATATCTCCAACAGTGGTAGTAGACCTGCATGGAACACCTTTTAGTACTACACTATGTGCCTCTGGTTCTAGATACTAAATCACCAAATATGGGCAGATTTAGGCTTAGTTACAAATTTTCTCTGAAAGACCAGAATACAGCTGAAATGGAAATTCCTTGGGAATTTATGTAAAAAGAGGAAAAAAACCCCAAACAACAAAAAAACCCCAACCACAACCACAAGGATGAGAGGAAAACCGGCATTAGACAAGAGGAATGAGAAGACCCTAAAAAGTAGATTAACATGTCCTAACAGAATTACATTTAATAGGCCATTAAAAATTTTTAGTTTGCTCAGAATTGAGAAGAAATCTTGCTGTACCTAAATCATAGCTACTCCAGCTAAATTTTTATTACATTCTTTAAGAAAACAACATTATTTTTATTATTATATCAATTTTTTATTTTATTATAAAATTGCTTTAAAAAATGTCTACTCTGCAAAGTGTCATGAAAACCCAGTAAACTCACAATAGAAATACATGAAAGTATGGAATATACAATACTGATTTCTGATTAAGACCCTTGTGATCCAGTGATCCAGATTCTAATCAGAGTCAAGCTTCTTCACCTTTTTTTTTTAACAGTGTAAGGAAACCCTTCTATTTCTACCGTTCTGCAAATAGGAAAGCTTATTATTTTGGGAATGTATGTATTTAAGTGTATGAATAAGTGATTTTAGACTTTATGCTACAGTACAGAGCTATTCTGAAATTGATTGATATTAATATTACTACACACATATTGAACTGTCTATATATGCTTGTAATATAAAACACCAGAGGAACAGCTTCTGCTGCTGTACAACAGTATCCAGTTATGAGCCTATAAAGCTCTATATCAAGTATTGACCACTCTATCGTTTTAAATATAGTCAAAATAACAAAAATCATAGAGTAACAGTCCATGCTCTCAGTTACATCGAGTTGTGCATGGGCAACACGTTAGCAAGGCTGACTACTTTATCAGACAACTGTTTAGGAACTAATTCATGTAAGTGTTTTTCACCCAGTGCTAACCATACATTTATTCTTGCTGTTACTTATTCTGTTTGTAAAATAACATTTCCTTTCAGATAATTGGAAGAAAATCGTTTGTATGTGTTTGGATTATCTCAGATTGCAAAGTTTTCACAAGGTTTTGCAATGTTTCATGTTAAACCTAGGGAACAGTTAATGAAGTCTGAAAACATTGTTCTAGCAGAGAAATATCTTTCTGTTTGAGTACTAGTTTTCTAGTTAATCAATAGTAAAAAAAAATTTGTAACAATAGTTTTCATGTTTATCCTGATATCGCACAATATGACCGCAGGCCTGGTTCCTACGGTATATCACCGTGTCCCGCAGCCATAGGGAGGAGGAGGAGGAGAAGATCCAGCAGGCAGGAGTTGTGCAGCAAGATTGATTTATTGAATTATTTTACAAACAAAGGACCAGCCACCCCTTGGGTGTGATTGGCCAAAATCCTAGAACATCCATTATCAAAATATTTTTCTACTATACCATAAACAAGACTTTCCAAGGTTGCAGGTGGCTTGGTTGTTTACATTCCCTGCTACCTCTTCTGTGAGAGAGAAAAGTCTCTCACGGACTTAGAAAAATAACAAGAAAATCCTCGCTAACAGCATTTTTGTACCTACAACACAATGTTACAGAAAACATTATTTATGTAATATTATGATTAGCATAGAGAGATTAAGGAATTCATAGAAGGTAGTTAAAAGTCCCAGGGAATGAAGTAGAAATACAGGAGCTGTGTGTATTACTTGTGCATTTGTGATATGCTCTGTCTACTAGATTTTCCTGTTTCCTGAAAAGATATAAATGAGTAGCATGCATCTGGAACATATCTGCACATTTTACCATCAAATAGAGCTGATTTGATCATACACCTAGGCTTTCAATTTGTTATGTGATATGTAACAAATTTAGGAAAGAAGTGGAGAACGGTAACAAAGATTCAGGAAAAAGAAAGTACCATAAGCAGTTACTCTTAAAAAAGTGAAGAGAAATACAAATGGAGCAAAGAGAACACAAACTTCTAAGGTCATGACTGAAAGCACCACCCATGGTGTGCTGCAGAGAACTCTATTTATTTAGTTTGGAAAGATGAAAGGCTGAGTCACTCCTAAGCCAATGACATAAACCTTGGGTAGGGAGATACCCTACCTCATTTCTCACTCATCTGATGCCAGAAATATGTTACAAGGTCATTCCCTCCACCTTTCTCAAGCAGGAGATAGAAAAGTTGAACAGAGAGACCTCTGGGAATGCTGCAGTCTTTTGTGTTCAAATGACACCACCATTAGCTCAGGAAAGAAAAGGGCTAGGCAGCATTCATCTAGCTAACTCTTAACCTGCAGAGTCCTGAAAGAAAATCTCTTCTATACTCTAGGACTCGCCAACAGGATCAAATATTCTATTTCCATATACAAACCAGCCTCTGTACTTAGTCTATCACTTCCCATCCTTTTCCCTGTAAAGCACCTAATAAATGAAAAAGGAACTGTGAAAGGAAAAAACAAAACCAAATGCATACACACCCATTTGCTGTATTTACATATGCTCTGGAGCATGGGAACAAACTCCATTAGTCACACTGAGTGATTATTTTTCCCCTTAAGATAGGGTCTCAGATAAATGCTTCCAGGATTAAAATCTTAAGAGTGGACTTTACTAAATCCACTTAGCTTTTAAGTTCACTTATACCAAATGTAAATAGGTTTTTTTATAGAAACCTGAACTGTCTGGATAAGGCAACCCTACCTGCTGTCCGACACCTCAAAGAGTACTTACCTGCTTCCACTGTGACTAGAACTACTATGAGTCTCCAATCACTTTTCAGAGGTACTTTCTGAAGCACACTTTAAGCAGACTGAGTGGCTTAGGAAAGGGATCCTCTTGCTGATGTCTTTGTTTTGCTAGGAAGTGCATCTGTGGAGCCACAAGAAAGCTAAACCTATGCTTCTCAGTGGTTTTCTTAAAATGTCAGTTGCCTGGGTTTAATCATTCCACATGAAATGAACTGTCTTGTCAGAACAAAAGGGTTAAGAAGACAACTAAGAACTATGCACTGGGATATGATGGTGGCCTCCTCCATGGGCTTGAAGTGTTTGTGGAATCATAACCTGAGTTAATAAGTCTCAGATTGCATTAAGACATCTTGCTTATCCTTACATATGAGGGAGTTCTCCCCCTCATATGTATCCTCATGGAGTGGGATGACTGAGGACACAAGGCTGTAACAGAGATTAGAGAACAGGAGTGAGCAGGGAAGAAATTGCTAGAGGAGGGGTAAAGTCAGAGGACAAAATATTGAGAAAGCTACAGTCAAGCAACAGAGACCTGTGGTTAACTCTCAGGAAGAAACACCCCCACATACTCCTAGTGAGGCTCACTGATGCCATGCCGGTCCCAGACACCTGGGTTCATAGCCAAAGGCCCTCACAACAGTAGTCCCCAGTCACATCCCTACTCCCTTCCTAGAAAACATTTTGCAGTCTCCCACTGTAAGCATTGTTGCTTCCCTAATTCTTAAATGAAAACGGCAATAGAATGATAATGTGTTTGTTTACTTGCCTCCAATTCCTTTTCTCTTGTGTTCAGCTTTCTAGGATCATGCCCATTTCCAGCAGTATCTCTGAGATTTAACAAGGAACATCCTATTGTCTTGTATATCTAACTTCTACCTTTCTGTTAAGCATGGGTAAAACAACAAATTCATTTGGCTTAGTGTTACACATTTCCAGTCAGTCCTCAGAAGACCAATGAAAGACTAGTTGGGTAGGTTCTATTTTTTTAAAATAAATATGCTAAAAGTTGGATTTAATTACAGATGTTGAAACCAATAAAAATTATTAGCTTGAATTGCCTTTAGACTACTCGTAAATAAACAATGGTGCCCAAAAAAGCATCTAGAAATTAAATATCTAACTTTTTTCAGTGGGTACACAGTAAGAAACTATGTCTTATTTCACATCTGAGTTTCATAGAATCATAGGATATCTTGAGTTGGAAGGGACCTTAAAGGTCATCTATTTCCAAACCCTCTGCTGTGGCCAGCAACAACTTCCACTAGAACAGGTTGCTCCGAGCTTCATCCAGCCAGGCCATGAACACTCCTATGGATGGGGCATCCACAACTTCTCTGGGAAACCTGGGCCAGTGCCTCACCATTGTCACAGTAAAGAATTTCTTGCTAATATCTAATCTAAATCTAGTCTCAATTTGAAGCTGTTCCCCCTTATCCTGTCACTACATGCTCTGGTGAACAGTCTCTCTCCATCTTTCTTGTAACTTCCCTTCAGGTACTGGAAGGCCACAATTAGGTCACCCCAAAACCTCCTCTTCTCCAGGCTGTACAATCCAAATTCTCTCAGCCTGTTTTCTTGGGAGAGGTGTTCCATCCCTCCCCTAGATTTGCTCCAACAGGTCCATGTCCTTCCTGCATCCAGAGCTGGATGCAGCACTGCAGGTGGGGTCTCACCAGAGCAGAGCAGAGGGCAGAATCCCCTCCCTGGCCCTGCTGCCCACCCTGCTTTGGATGTATAGCCCAGGACACAGTTGGCTCTCTGGGCTGTGAGCACACATTGCTGGGTTGTGTCCAGCCTTTCCTTCACCTGCTCTCAATCTGTTCATCCTCCAGCCTGTAATTATACCAGGGATTTCCCCAACCCAGGTGCAGTTTGTGTGGCATTGTATTCTAGACAATATTTTTTGTTTCTTGTCTCTATTTTTTGTTTACTTCTCTCGTATTTACTCTTTGTGAAGGTACTTATTTATTTCAATCAAGTCAACCCAGATCTTTTGATAAACTGAGCAAGTTTTTGCTCAAGAAAAAGAGTTTTCTCACTTCCAAGAAGTGAGTCCTCTTGGAAAATAAATGAAAAATGAGGTTATGTTACTAAAACCAGCCATTAAGACGTAAGTAAGTACTTACAGTTAAGAAGTCAGGTTAGGTAAGTGACGGACAGAGTGGGTCAGCATAAACTGACCTGAATTTTAAAACAGAATTCATGTTCAGAGACATTCCCATTAGGATAGGATCAATTATCTCAGCAATTACAGGTGGATCAAAAATCACATAAATCACAAATCTGAGTGTACTTAAAAAATTACTGTCTTTTGTGCATTTTTGATCACATGGGCCAACTGGCCAGGTTCAACATGCAAAAGCAACAGAACCTTCTGTGGAGTATAGAGAAGTGACTGTTGTGTAACAGCTAACCCAGGAACCTGCTAAAAAAATCCAGAGCCAAATCTAACAGCAAAAAACAGACAAAAGAGAGCCCTAGCAAAAATAGATTGTAACAATCTTGTGCTAACCGAAACCCCCTTTTTCTATGTGCAGCCAAAACCAAGAGGTATCATGCTCAATACTTTTTAGCAGGAGTTACCTCTTTTTTCCAGCTACTGAGGACTCATGTAAGAAATAATACTTGAGGGAATCATAAACATTTTAAAAACAATTTTAAGACCTGTTGCCTTCTAAGCTGGACACAGAGAGTCTCTAACTGAAAGCTTTTACAGGGAAAAGAAACATGATATTTTTCAGAAAAATATACTGACAAAGCCTTTGGAAAATAAACATCTCAAAAAATCCTGCCACATTTTATGTAGAAAAGATCAAGATAACATGATTTTTTAAAACGAATGATTTCAAAGTATTCTTGAATTTAGGCAGTATTTTAAGCAGCATTAATTATTCATTAAAAAATAGTTAATATAGAGATCCGTATTCTCCCCTGCTGGTATCTATGAAGACCTTTCCACCAAGAGTACCCTAACTTAGGTTTTGATCTCATAACACAGTGATAACTAGCAAAAATTTATAATACTGGATTGAAATCCTGAAACTTTCAGACAAAAAGGTGTTTTTCCAGTAGACAGGTTTGCTGAAATAGTTGCCAATTACAGGATATATGTTTTAAGCTGAAGCTAAATATGACAATGATTTCATTTTTATCCCATCTCTGTATGTAACTGATTAAAGCCAGAAAGAGCCTATGAACCTTCCACTCCCACCCATACCATACAGTCTGAGCAAATAAATTGTGAAACCATAACCAGTTGTACAATAAGAAGAAACACACGGATTCAGTGCTTTCTGTCTTATATGGAATTACAGAACACAGCCACAACTGCTCAAAAGTAAACAGTGATCAGATCTTCCACAGATTACAGTGAGAGCATTACCTCAAGCAATTTTTAACAGATTGCGACCAGCAGAACTCCCTGAGGCAGCAGGCAACTATCCCTTTATTCATTTTCACCATCCCCTTAATGGACCCAACTCCTACTTCATCTGTCAATTCCAAAAGACAGAGAAGATGAAGTGGTCTCTGATGTAATTTCCACAATTCATATGACTGGAGGTAACTACAGGATTAAGGAATGAAATCTTCCAGCAGTTATGAAGAAATTTTCAAGTGTTCTGTAAGAAAACTGAAAAGGAAAGGTATTTTTATTCCCAAGGACTCAAAATAAACAAATTATTTGCTCCAATGACTTTAAAGGATCAGGCCTTCCTGGAGTGTAAATTCGGCAATTGGTGACTAATCAAAGTCAAGACAATTTTTGAAAACTATCTGAAACTACATTGAACAGAGGGGGGTTTTTTGCTACTCAGATGCAAATTAAACAGAATTATTTGCTATAATATAAAATCCTTAAATTATAGGTTTTCAGGATCAGTAACAAGCTGCGTGACACATGCATGGTACAAAGGATTACTTTTGAACAAAAAACATTGATGCTTAGATTATCTGCTTTGGTTAAAAGACAAAAAGAGCAGAAAAGATCAAGAAACTCATGGTATTCCAGGAAAAAAAACCCCACTACGTCTTTAGATGCAAGGATCAGAGCTAACCTCTCTGGGTGAAATCGGTTCAAAACCACATAAAATTAGCTGCCTTTCTCTTGGCCTCATTCTTTCCTTTGGGTATTCCTTTGGAATTAAGGATGGCATGAGCAATACAGTGACTAAGTGCTACCAAAAGGATAGTCATCTCATTTTTTATGGCAGATCTACTGCTCAGTGAGTTTTTAGGGTACTTTATTAAGTCAAGAATTCAGGGAAAAAAATAAACACATTAGAACACCCCTTGATCTTCCTAGTCAGTTATTGAATAAAATCAGCATAGTGGAACATCTGATGGATGCCAGAGCTGCTGAGAGGTGATAGAAATCTGCAGCCAGAAAGGAAGACATCTTAGGGTAGAACCAAATAGAATACTCGGTTCTACAAGAGATTGTAGGTCCTCTTGGGAGGGACCTTCAATCATTTAGTCCAACTGATTGACCACTCCCAGGCTGAGTAAAACATGGAGTCCTTTATTGATGGCACCATCCAAAAGCTTCTTAGACACTGATAGGCTTAGGTCATTGTCCACTTCTTTAAGGAGTCTGTTCCAGTGTGTGACCACCCTCCTTGTAAAGAAATGCTTCCCAGTGTTCAGCCTAAACCTTCCCCAGTGCAGCTTTGGGCCATTCTCATACATCCTGGTGCTGGGTCCCAGGGAGAAGAGATCACATCCTTATCCACATCCCCTCCTCAGAAAGCTGTACAGGGAAACAAGGTCATCCCTCAGCCTTCTTTTCTCCAAACTAGACAAACCCAGAGTCCTCAGCTGCTCCTCATAGGACACTCCTTCCAGCTGTTTCACCAGTTTTTCTCCCATCCTCTGGACACATTCAGGGGTCTTCACATCCTTTTTAAATTGTGGGGCCCAGCACTACACACAGGACTCAGGGTGAGGCTACACCATGGCTGCATCCAGCAGGATGATCCTGATCCCAGCTGGTGCTGCCATGTCTGATGCAGCCGGGATGGTGTTTGCCCGGGCACACAACTGCTGACTCACACTGAGCTGCTGCCCACCAGCAACCCCAGATCCCTTTCTGCAGGGCTGCTCTCCACACACTCCTCTCCCAGTCTGTATTTGTGTCCAGTGTTCCTCCAGCCCAGGTGCTGAATTTAGTATTTGTTCTTGTTAGACATCCTGCCACTGATTATTTCCAATGCTCTGATCTATCCAGATTGCTTTGCATCCAAAGAGGCCCCCTAGAGACTCAACAGCAACCCCCAATTTTGTATCATCTGCAAACATACTAATTGTGCTTTCAACTCCTGCCTTCTGATCACAAAAAAACAAAAGCATTGAATAGGACTGGCCCTAGAATTGAATCCTGAGGAACACCACTGATGACCCACTGCCAGCCAGATATAGCCCCACTCACTGCTACTCTTTGAGCTCTGCCCTTCAGCCAATTCTTCACCCAATGCACTGTGAACCTGCCCCTCTCATAGCTGGACAACTTGTTCAGAAGGATGCTGCAAGTACCAAAAGCCTCATTAAAATACAGAAAAACTGTATCTACCATCTCCCCTTCACCCAAGGTAAGCTCCTCTGAGCTCGTCCAGGCCACTACACTTTTATGTCTTTCAGAAAATGTGACAAGCACTATTTGGTTAACGAGAGTCACCTATGAAGTGCATGGCCTCATTGGGGTAGGCGCCTGAAATGATCATGGCCATACGAGAATCAGCTGAGGTCATTCGGTCTGTTCAGCCTGGAGGAGACTGAGGACAGACCTCATTACAGTCCACAGGTTCCTCCTGAGAAGAGGTGGAGGGGCAGGCACTGATCTTTTGTCTCTGGTGAACAGTGACAGGACCGGAGGGAATTATATGAAGCTGCATCAAAGGATGTTTAGGTAGGCTATTAAGAAAAGGTTCTTCACCCCGAGAGTGGCTGGGCACTGGAACAGGCTCCCCAGGGAGGAAGCCTGCACCAAGCATGGCAGAGTTCAAGAAGCATTTTGACAATGCTCTCGGTGTGATTCTCGAGGACGTCCTGTGTAGGGCTACGAGCTGAACCTCCTGGTGGGTTTCTTCCAACTCAGAATATTCTATGATTCGCCAAGTGTTCTTTCTCACTACATTTTTCC
>NW_008237273.1:855698-927285 GCF_000691975.1 Corvus brachyrhynchos
TTAGAATAATAGGGATCGTCCTGACTAAGTCACACTGGTATTTTGGAAGCTGGTCGTATCAGTGAGAAACTTAAAGTTCTGAAGATCTGAGAACAAGGAAAAGCTAAATGCATAACTTTTAATCAATCTGTGTTGTCATCTGAGGGTATCTGGCATGTCTTTGCTAACAGCCTGATAGCCTGTGTAGAGGAAAGGTCTGGTGATGTGCTAGGGCTTTCGTGTGTCAAATAGTGAAGAATTATTCACAGAAGCTGTCAGAAGCTTTAAATATGATGTAAGCTGATTAACTGTGTTGTTAATGCCAAACACAGTCTTCCAAAATGTTGGAGCACAGCTTAATTTTTGATTCTGCAGTCTCAGAAAGTATGCAAAAACTGAACAACATTATATTGATTCTAAAGTTAATGCCAGTTCTGTACCAATCTGCTTAATGCTGTTAAGTCCTCTTCTATTGTTAAATCAAACAGGTTGTAGACATGGACCGTTGTGCTGCTGTCAAACAATGCCTGTGGCTAAGCTTTTATATCTGCATGAGGGCAGGATAAACAACAAACAGGACATTTCATTTGACTTTTTTTCTTTTTTTTTTTTCCCTGGAAGTTGTGTTAATGTGACTTCTCTAATATTTTCTTGGGTTGTTCTGAAGTTTTTAAACGTCATAGTGGTTTAAAGTTTAGGCAAATTTGAACCTCCACATGGACATATTAATAAAAAGAGAATTATTTGCCGTTAGTTTTGTTGGCCCTTTCTTTGTGTGGACCAAACATAAACTTAGCAAAAGTTTTTACATCACTCTTTTTAAGGTGGCATGTTAGAAGTTAAGGCAGTAAATGTTTTGTTCTTGTGGAAAAAAATAATGATGGAATGCAAATTACTTCATATCTGTTTGGAAAATGAAAGGATTTTTATTTGTATTTTTTTTTGAAAAGTGTCATGACCAGACTTAAGTGTTTAACCAGACTGCTAACCAACCATACTAGCCTATGTATTTCAAATCCTTTGCAGAAAGGACATAACTAAAAAACCATAACTGTCAGATAGTTTGTGAATGTTTTTCTTGTGAATGTGACTGTAAGTGGCTTTTAAGATTTTTTTTTTTTTTAAAGGATTGGCTGACAGACTGCTTTTTACCGTTCCAGTGGATATGAAATGCTAATAGTGCCTTTCTGTCTTGAGCAGTGCAAGGAAGTTTAGTAGAAACCAGAAATGTAAATTAGCTTGCCTAAGTGAGTTCTGACTTCTGTGTTAAAACAGTTACTAGCACAACTGGACACCAATTACTGCTAAAATCTTAATGCTTTAATCTTTTAAAAAAAAGAAATCCTACAAGTTAAGATGGGCATTTTCTTAAATACTTATGGAGAAGTATAAGGAGAAGTATAATGTTACATTTGGCTGTTTATTCTTTGGTTAAGATTGGTCTCTCCATAGCCCAAAATAAAGTAATGACATCTTCTTGGACCATGTCTTACATATTTGTTTTCTTATTTGAAGACTGTGTGTGTGATTTCTTTCTCATCAACCTTTACATGGTTTTCATTAGAAACAAACAACCGACTCGAGCAAAATCGGAATATTAAATGTTGGTATGTATAACATCCCTCTGACTCAACATACATTAAATTCTTATTTGGAGTGACAGTGCTAATATTGTTGAAATAGAGTTCTGGAAGTGGTATCTTTTTAAGCTTGGTTCTTTTTTAGGTCTGTGTTTGACCAGTGGAGAATTGATTTTGGAATTCAATCTCTATATGCCTTAAGGACAAATATGTTCAAGTGTTCATCTTGACACACCATCTGGGTTTGCTTAAAAATACAGTAGGAGAAAAGTCTCAGTAGAATTTGGTAGGAAAGATACATTGACAAAGTTGTAAGAAGAAGGTAAGGTAGTCTTTTGACTGTTATGTCTTACTGTTAAGCTTTCAGATAAATTTAATTGGCAGCTGTAGGCATAGAGCAGTATACATAAAGGCTGGCATGGCTGGTGGTCTTCTTACTGGTTTCGTGGCCTTCTGACTGAAATAACAACAAAAAGCACCTGTAACCTCTAAATCAGGCATCTTTTTGTATAAGGGTAGCCTGCACTGTAGAAAGTTGTCTTTTTCTTCCTGAGCTTGCTAGTCATCCCCAGGCAAGGATTGCCCACCTTCAGCATGCTGCTTTCCTGGAATTCAAGATACTGAAAATCTTGGCGTAACTGAGCTGTAAAATAGTTCTTAGGGATCGTGGTCATAGTTACTAAGTTGTTTCCCATGTGACTTGCCAGATACTTGTCCATACTGCTTATTCAGATCTGTAAAATGAAAATCAGTTTGCTGCACATGCATCATGAGACCTGTTTTCCTCTTGCAGTGCTTCAAACAGTAAGCTGAATTTTTTAGTTTTTTTAATCTGCTTTGGAATTTCTGGTTTGCTACAAAAAATGATACCTCTGTTAAAGTTGTTGCCTATGGTTGTACAGAAACATGATGCTGCTTCTTTCCCATGTGATAAAATAGTAGTGTTGTTGGAAATGCTACCCCTCTGTAATGATAGTGAGAGTGTTTCATTCTGCAAATTCGTGGAGATAAAGGCTCACAGTTCTGATCTCTCTGCAAGTGGTTGTTAGAAGCCAAGTGACTTAGTTCAGGAAGGGTTCTGGACTGCAACATAGTTTCTGGTGAAGTGTTACTGTTTCATGTGCAGTTAATTCTTGTGCATCTGTCACAAATGTGGGTGTATAGACTTACTTACTCTAAAGTTTCAGGAGTGCAGTTACACTGTGCTCTGCATTCCAAGCTCTGTGAGAGCAGAAAGTTTTGTCTTGGTTAGTATCTCGCTGTAGCCCTTTCTTTCTGCTTACAGGCTTTTTGAGGGTATAAATGTGGTCCTGATGTTTACTGTTTGCTTTGGCAAACTTGAAAACAGTTTTCAGAATTACTAAGATTATAATGATTGTCTCTGTTTAATCATGCAACTTTTTTTCTTTTCTTTTTTTTTTTTTTTTTTTTTTTTTTTTTTTTGAAAACCATCTCAGTGTTGTTGATAGTGAGAACAGTAAAAATGTACCCACAATTTCTTGTTGAGTGTTGGCTTGCATGTCATTAAACATTCCATTTGCTTTGTTTCAGTTAAATGCAGCGGGCCAGTTCTGCCTTACTCTGCTTTCATCTTTGCATTTAGTGACACCAGTTCCTTTCCTTTATTCTCAAAAGGTCTCTAAAGAGACTTGGTGCTTTTCAAGAAAAAAACCAAGAGCCTGTGTTTCTCTGCCTAAAAGATATTAAAAATAGTGTAAATCAAGGATTGACTTGCAAATCAATTTATTCAGTTCTAGCAGCAGAAGCTGAGTTTACAATTACAAGTCTCTGGAGGAGTAGAAGGTTTCTTCATCTTGAAATGAAAGTGTTTCCCCTTTGTGAACAAAGGGCAGGTATACCAGAAAATGTAATCATTTTTCACCAAAGAGGCAAAGAACCCAATGTTTTTACTTTCTCTCTGAACCAGCTCATTTCAGTGATAGCTTTTGTCTTTATAATTAATTTCAGCCTTTGAAATGAATAAACAGAAGTCTGTTGCATACTGATGCATTCTTCAGTGCTGCTCTTCCCTTTTGCAAGTCTTTGCAATGTAGAGGAGTTGTTTGATTGCTGATAGCAAGACTTTTGGTTTTTTTCTTCCCTGTTGAGCAACCCAGTGCTGCTATTCCTGGTGTCACATAACATGGCTCCAGCCTTCGTTGCTATTCTCTTGGGAAGAAGCTATACTCTCACCCAGATAAGAAACCTGACATAGGTAGAAGTCTTGTGATTAAAATATCCTCCTGCCATGTCTATATAATTGTGTATATTTTTCTGCTTCAGGAAGGGATAAAAGCATGGCTGAAGTTGGGAGAAAGAGAACACAACTAGAGAGCAGCTACCTAGGAGCAGCATAGGAAGAAAAAGGAGTTCAAGGACTTAATTAATGTTTCAGGAAATTCAAGAACTCAAGGCATCTGTAGTTGTATAGTTAAGCTCTGAAGCTTCTGCAGATTATCCATCTTGGTCAAAGAGAAGATTACAGAATGGAAAAATAAAGTAAAATGCTGAGTCACAGCAATAGATTATTCATTTGGTTACTCTAATCTTCAAATATGGAAACCAGTGTGGCCAGTTCTCAATAGCTGATCAGTCAGCTGTCCTTGGAAATAGCAGCAGCAGTTTGCCTGCACTACAGTCATTTGTACCTACCTGTGCTTTCACTGCTGAGCATGAAATCTCATAATAACATTTTAAATAATTAATGATCCTAGTGAGAATGTAAAATTCTGGGCATCTAATTGCAAGTGGCAGGAAATTGTTGGTTTTGAAGGTAATAGGAGTTTAAGTATGCTGAGGTGGATTTTTTTTTGAGGCATAGATAATACCTTTTGGAGGCTTCCTTGAAACAAATCCTAAAAAATAAGCTGTGTCTTCACCAGAGGAAATACTTTCAAGGAGGTGGATAACCTGAGAAATATTAATGTATGTAAAACATATGTGTCTTGTACCTGTTAAGGTGCTGAAACTGCCAAAGTTGTGACTGAAGAGCAATACTGACAGAAGTTAATTTTTGCCTAGGGAGACTGTTGCTAGCTTTCTTCCTCCCCTGTTATCCACCACCTTCTTTTTAGGGGGTAATTCCCAATGAAAGCCTAACTTCAGGTGTCCTAAGTTACCAGCTGAAGCTCCCCTTCCAATGCCTGTAGAAGGAATCTGGGAAGGCTAACCCTGTGAGGTTTAGTTTTCTGAACAGGTGCCACATACATTTAAGATTTGGATTTGGCTGGAGGAGGAAGAGTACAAGTACTTTTATTACAAGGTTTCAAAGTCACGTAACCACTGTGATGTGGTTTGCTAATGCTTTGCACTTTGCCTCTCATTGGTCACATCCAGGATTGTTTTCAGTTCTGAATATTAAAAAGTCAGCAAGACATAAAAGACAAAACTTTGTTAACTGCATAATTTATGTTACTGTTTTCTCAAAGTTTTGCTGAAACCAGAAAAAGCGAGTCTACATGTTTCCTGTACAGTGTTTATTTGACTCAAAGTGAATTCTTGCAGTTAGAATCATCAGTGAAAGAGTTGAATTTTTTCTGGCCTTAAATTCTTGCTTAACCTTGGGGATACATCCTTCCTTAGCTTTTTTCTTTTCACGTTTTGTTATGTCTTAGTAGTAAATAAATAAGTAGTAATTCTCCCTGTACAAGACTGTTTGTTTTGTTTGTGAATAAAGTATAAACTTACCATTAAAGTTTTCCAGTACTAATCAACAATGTAGGTAGACCTGGAGTTGTACTGGTATAAGAAAATCTCAAGCCAGAAGTAGAACAGATTTTGCAAGCCAAAAATTTGTTTTGCTAGTAGGGGTGTACTTTCACAGAGGCTTATATTTGAATACCTATATGACTCTGAAGAGCAGAATTCTGTTGTGGACTTCTGGTTATGTACAGTTCTAGGAATAAACCAGACATACCTTACACATAATAAAGGGAGGAGTATGTTGTTCAGGATTGGGTAGACAAAGTAACAAGTTCACCTTTGAAAAAAGGCATGGTGCGCAAACTTTCTTAAAAGAAACCCTTGCTTTCTTAAAAGACAGTGTCATTTCAAACTCTGATACATATACTTTGCTGCATTTTTTCTTTGAACTTTGTTTTTAGAAATCTACCCGTAAGATAATTATATGTGAAAGCCTGAAGTTCTTTTGGGTTACAGTGACTCATTCACTGTGAATGCGATGACTAATGTGACATTTCAGTGTATTTTAAAGAAAACAGAACAAATCCTTTTCAAAGACATTTACAGCTTTTTTCTTCTGTGAGATTCAGATGTACAGTGTATGCACTGTACATCTCAAAACCTCTTCTTAGTCTTTTTGATCCAACTGATTCTGCCAGGAATAAAAGGTCTTATTTACTCAGTCACTCCTCTAATTTTGTACTGTTTTTCTAGTTATATTAGTGCCAGATGATTCACAGATCTGAGGAGGGAAACGGCTTTGATCCTTTAATTGTCCTTTGTACCTTTTTAAAAATCTCACCATTAACTCGAATGCTTTCTGGATTGAATGTCTGAGTTGAAATACTTTGCATTTGGGTTGTCCAGGTTGTTAAGTGTAAAAGTAGTATCACTCCATTCATATTCCTATTCATATTGTCTGTATGGAGCATTGGTACTGCCCTAGACTTGGCAGAGGAAGAAGGAATTTAAAAAAAAACAATATAAGGGACTAAAACTATCATAGAGGACAGGATTATGCCCTCTCTTTTGAGCAGGGACTAAAATGATGGTAGCCCACCTCTAAGGTAAATCCTCTAACTCCACAACTGTCATCCCACCTGTCCCTTCCAAGAGCCAGTAGTATGTTAAAATTAAAGGAGGAAAATGAGGATGTTCCACTGCTGTATACTCGGGAGCATACTGTGTGGACTGGGATAGGTGTCTGGCTTTTTCGTGGTTTTGGTTGGGTGGCTCGTTTTTGTTTGGTTTTTGTTTGGTGGGGGAAGGCTTGAAGGGTTTGTTTTGGTGGTTTTGTTTTTTTGGGGTTTGGGGTTTTTTTGGTTTGTTTGGGTTTTTTGTTTTGGTTTGGGTTTTTTTTGCAAAGGAGGAAGTTGTGAATTCCACTTCACTCTGTGCAGAGAAATGAATGTAGGGTGTCTCAAACATTTTGTGCATGCCACAGCAAATGAGCATGGGGGCTGTGCTGTTTTATAAGTCATGTGGGATCAGATCTTGGGATGTCAAAAAAATTTGGAAAAGTCTGAGATCAGTTCTCTGGGTAAATCAAATAAATTCATTCCTAATTGGTTAAATTGGAAATAGGAATGTTCACAATTGTGAATTGTATCCATGATAGTCATAGCCTGCTTTAGGAAACCAGGGTTTTTTATTTTAAACATTACTAAATCAGTTACTAAATCAAGAAATATATTGTGTGTCAAAACAGTAAAAAAAGCCACAAGAACATGCATGAAGAAGATCTTAAATACAGAGACAAAGGCATATGTTAAATTATGACAGAAATTAATGATATGCTCTTCGCAATGATTTGACTTCCTTTACTGCCTAAAATCTGTACCGTTTATCCCAGAAAATCAAGTTCCCTGTAACTGTTTTGTCTGAGAACTCCACTGTGTGTTAAGTAATACAGTATAGGTATTTTGAATATCATATGATGATATTAAAAGCACGCTCAAAAATAGGTATAATGTCAGACCTCACGTTTATCATGTCTGGTGCATGCTAGCACTTCATGACAGAGAATCTCAAGCTTGCTACCCTCGATAGCTTTTTTTCATGTTTGAGGAAACTATTTATTGATACATACATCTGTATAAGTAGTACACTGCTGCAGCTTAAGACTAAAAGCATGAATATTCTAACTGCTGTCAAGTGTGTGGTTTGGACTTAATTTTAAGATGTCTTGGCAAACGAGAGTTTCTTAATGAGGAGTTGGCAAGAGGATTAAAAGACAGACTTCTGAAGTGTTAATAAGCTCCCACCAAGCTTGAAAAGCAGCTGAGGAAGAATGAAAATGCTGACTTGAAGCCAAGTGGTTTGAGGCTGGTATCATAGGCCAACCAGAAATGGGAATCATCCCCTTGATAGGCACAAAAAGTGTTCAGTGGGATGGGGATAGGCTGCGAGTCTCTGAATGTATCAATGAAGCAGCCTGCGTTTGGTATGGTGGAGCTGTCAATGAAGAGACCTACAGAGAAGAAAGATGTCTTCCTTCAGTGGTGGTTTTTTACCGAAAGATAAAATGAGGAAAATAGTGTTCTTCAAAACCAGTGAGTGGGTTTTTCACTCTGGTTTTGTAGAGCATTTAGATGATGATTTCAAGTGACATATGGCTGATGGTGTTGTAGATGTTTAGGAGAAATCAATTCAAACCATGATTCTATGATCTGGCATATCTCTGTCTGTGGAGATGCTGGCAAAATAATTTCAATGTTAATACTTAACTATTTCAGTGTCTAGTAGATCAATAAGAAAAAAAATATCTCTGATTCTTATAGCTTACTCGGAGCAACCCCTCGGGTGAATTTGAAACACCATTCTTTCTTCTCTCCTTTGACATCTCAAAACCAGGTTATAGTCCCCACTCACCCCAACCAAAAAAGGGCACCAAAATACCTACAGAAAGCAATCTAGGAGATTGGACTCCTAGAAGAAATTTAACCACTGGACTTTTTGTCTTTTGACTTTTTCTTTGCTGTTTTGTTTTTGTTTCAGGCTACTATATTTGGCTTTTTTCCAAAGGAGTTTCCAATTACAGAAAGAGTTCTCTAACAAAGAATGTTTCCAGGGCAGCAGATGTTTCACTCATTACATAATACTGAGCATGGCTAACCTTTAAAGCTTTCAAATGGGGCAGTAAGTGCATTTTATAAAGTACTTTTCTTGCTCTGAGAACTATGTTGTTGTTATTATTGTTGTTGTTAAATTTTCTCTTTTGAACTATTTTCTTTGCAGTGTTTGGAGTAGTTGCCATCTTCTATTATGTGAAAGAACAGTTTGGGTACAACACTGATGAAACAAGATTAAACTGGTTTATTAAATGAGTGTAGCTGGACTGCTTGCTGATTATCATTCTTCCTGTCTTGTATCTTTTCCATTTCTGTTTTCTGTCCTTGGCAGTGGAACTTAATTTAGTGGTACCAAACCTGCCTTCATTGATTCCAGCTGCTTCTCGAGACTGTGTAGGTCAGTTGGCCTCACATATCTATAACTGCTCCAATTTTTATACCATTGGACAACTTGAAATTACTGTTCAATAGGAAAACTTAAGCTGTTGATTATTAATATGGTAGAATTAGCCTAGAGAATTTGGAATAGGTTGGGTATTTCTTAGATCTAGGGTTTTTTTGGTTTGGTTTTTTTTTTCCCCTCCACTTAGAATTTTTCTGAGGGGCAAATTTTCAGACTCCTGAGTGTCCTGGACTACAGGGTCCATTAATTTAGAGATATTTTCAGCCATTTTTAATTCATAAGTAGCTATTCAACTTGCTGTCACAAAACTTTGCTTCTGAAAGCTTTGTTATTTTTGATACAGGTGTTTATATCATCACATCATTGCCCCACTGTTTTGTAGCAGTGGTAACTGGTTTTGCTGGCAATCAGAAAAAAATCAGACTAAAAGCACAATTCTGCTTCTTAAGACAGAATCCTAAATTGTTAGTAGATTTCTTCTGTGTCTTTTCTGACTAATTTTAATTTATTAAATATAAAGCTGAAAATTTTTGGCTAGTTTCCTCACTTCCTCTGGTGACCTTTGCATACAGGACAGAAAACCATAGCAAATGCAAAGAAAATTCAAGGTAGTGGGTAACAATAATATATTTTGTTTAAGGCCAAGTGTTCTCCATTTTTTTCTAAACCATGTCTGAAAAGCTGTAAGACTTCTCAGCAACAAAATTGATGTGTAAGTGGCAAACTGTATATGAATGAGAAAACTAGAGATTTATTGCTATGTAGCAATCACTTATTACAATACTGGATTTTCAGAGTCAGTTTATTTCATCACCACGTCTTCTTCTTGGGATGTACACTTTTGCATCATCTCTGAGCCCATGGTTTGAAACTGGAAAGGAAGTCTGTATTGGAAGAATACAGACACCTGTTTCCCCTTACATGGATGGTGTATTTGTTAGTGGCTCTCATGAAAATGTTAGTAAGAAATTGCCAAAGAGAGACCCCAAACACCTGTTCTAGTCAAGCTTTTTAAAATTGTGGTTGTCTTCAGTCACTGTAGGAGTTACAGATAAAGGGTGAAAAAGATCTTTGCATTTCGGACCTGTGGTGCCAGTGTTTGCTGTTAGGGTTCTAACTATGGTAATGTGATGTTAAGATTTATTTATTTAATCAATTTATAGAATACAGGTTGTTTTTCAGTATTAACTGTACAACTATATTTGACATACCAAAAGCTTAATGCACAAGTGATTTTGTTCTCAGACGTTCACAGTCTGCAGAACTCTGGTGCTCTTAGAACTGTTTTTTGTACAGGTGGAAAGGAAAAAAAAACCCTGCTGTTTCATTGAATTGTTTCCAGGCTTGGTGCCTTCGCTTCCATGGGAATTGCTTACCTGAGGTCATTTGCTATGATACTTCTTATTTCGTACTGTAGTGCCCTGATCTGTTTGGAATGTTTTAGATAACTTTACCATCAAGCCTGGTTATATGCATTTTATGCCTGATTTTCATGTTCATATGCAATCAGAAAACAGTCTGGTACACAAACAGCAACTACAGAGTCAACTTTTTTTTTCTTTGCATATGTGCAAATTTGTGACAATTTATCTATCTGATGTAAAAAGCCAGTTTAGATTATTTTCAGTACCAGACCTTGATACAAGTTATATTCTGAGGTTCGATTAACTCAGTCCTAGGTCATCCTGTAGGAATGCTTCATTAAAATGTAACTGGCTAGCTTTTTATTTTTCACCTTGTCCTTAAGTTTATTTTTCCAATGTTAGAGGCCTCTATAAGATAATCACCATGTAGGTTGTAATATATTTCAGTTGTGCAACTACAACATTCTCAAATGTTTACTTGAAAACTGCTAGGAAGGAATGGTCCTGTATTTGCATATATGCATGTTCAGACCAAAATGCAGGTGACATCCAGCCATTCCTGTTCCACAGCTGGTTGTGTTAAGACAGGTAGAAGGTGGGCAGTACATCTCTGAAGTTATTTTTGCAATTCTGGTTTTTCTAATGCTCATGTGATTTAGTCAAGTGACCGTAATTGAAACTTTGTGTAATAATTTTCGTTATAATCTGATATACAATCTAAAAAAAGGAAGTCTTTAAAAACATTTCTAATAATTTTTTTCTCTTGCTGTTGACTGACTGGCTAATAGTTTGTGGCCTATGTTTTTTTTCTATTTTAACCCTGTTCAGTACTAATGGTATGCTGGAAGTAATGTCACCTTACCTTGTCTTTTGTTGTGGGGTGTATATGTGCGTGTGTATATAGATGCACTTCATATTCTTACATGTTGTAAAACGTGCTTCAGAGAACTTATATATAGACATGTCTGTGTGACTTCCCTGTGTGCTGCAAGTGCCATTTTAAGTGTTTGATAACCTCCTTGCTCACTAACTCCTCCTGAACTCACTTTGTGGAATAGTCTAGTTTATAATATTCCATTCTGTAGTAGTTTTCAGTTATCTGTAACGTACATGCAAGGTCTGATTTCTGCTGTGAAAGTGAAGTGCATAAACTGGAGTTGCCCACTTATCTGAGTAGAAATGGGTTTGCTTAAAAGGGAGCATGATATGGGCAAGCATATTGATGCAAGCAGTAGCAGGGAAGGTATGCTGAAGCACACAAGCGATTGGAGTGCCAGCTGCAGTATGTTCTGGCTGTTAAATGGTAACAGAGGTGACTGTTTGCACTTGCTGTGTACATTTAAGCACTTGCTGTGTACATTTAAGCCTGTGTGGGTACATGAGTGTGTTAGAATCATAACTGTGTTTCATGTTTAGCAAAAAAAAACACCAAAAAATCCAGTATATAAAGTTTTGATTGCCAGGTATAGTCTATAGTTGTGTTCCTTTCTGCTTTTCAAAGTCATTTCAAGCATCAGCTTCTTGAAATCTGGTTACACAGAGACAAAAACTGAGGCAACTAGAACAAGAACAATCATGCAGATTTATTGAATACAGTTAACAATGAGAACCACCTTCACTGTGTTCTTTTTGTAGCTGTGGAATACAGCTAGGAAATAAAAAAAAAAGAGCCAAAGGTAGCACTGTTGTTGATGTATTTCACTAACGTGAAGTTTTAAAAAATCATATTCATAGTATTAGTACTAACCACTATATCCAGTAATATTTTCAACCCTTTAGCATTGTATTTAGATTTGATTTTTATGAACGATCCTAGAGACAAAAGTTTTTAAGTGTCCAGATCCTCACTGCTGATAAACTTGCTAAGTTCAGGTCTTCGAGTTCTACTTTCTCTTGCCCCACATGATTAAACTTTATTGTTCTGATTTAGGATCACCTATTTGATCTGCGAACATTGGTCTTTTTTAATCATCTGTCATCATCTTTTTCTTCCCACCAGCTTTGTCATGCCATTATCTTTACCACTGTTGTGAAATGCTAGATGGAGATTTTTTTTTAGGCCTGTAGTCACAGCATAAGGTGCAACAATTTTAAACTTAAAGAGGGTGGTTTAGATTGTACATACGACATAGTGAGGGTGGTGAGTCACAGGTTGCCCAGAGAATCAGGGTATCCAGACTGTGGATGCCATATCCCTGGAAGTGTTCAAGGCCATGTTGGGTGGAGCTGTGAGCAGCCTGCTCTAATGGAAGGTGTCCCTGCCCATGGCAAGGAGGTTGGAACCAGAGGATGTATAAGGTCACTCTGCTCCCAGCCCAAATCATTTTGTGATTCTGATATTTGAAATGTGTTTAGAAGAAAGAGGGACAAGCTGAAGGCTTAATGCAGCCCAGTTGTATCTCTTTGCTGGGTATGACAGTGATTTAACTTTTTCAAACATGTCTTTAAAGGCAATTACAAATCTTGTTTTCATTTTTTTGTCTTTTCAGCTTTAACAGATAGCTCATACTGTTTATCTCAACAAGCATGCTATCTTGCTTGTTACTTAATGTGCCTATCCAAGGTGTATGTGCATACTATGTAATACTTTTTATGTGTTTTAAGGGACACTTCCAAATTCACTGATTAAAAGGAATTCTTCACTGGTTCTTTTGTTATAAAATAAAGATTTAGCTGGCATCAATGAAGATTCTTTTATACAAAGGGAAATCATATTGTTCTTCACTTCCTTCACCAATAGTGCTATTTAATCTCAGTACAGGATACAATGGTCTGTGTGATTAAAGAATAAGATAACTCCCTTCTTTCAGGGAAAGTTTGTTTCTGTATTTTCAGAATCTGTATACCCTTTTTCTCTTCTGATGAATTCACTGGAAATAATAGAGAAATTGCCTCTATAAAGACTTGGTCACGTAGCTGTATTTCTGTATTGAGTAGTGAGGTGCCTCACAGTGTTACCTATGAAGTTTTTCCTAGGGCAGTGGTTGAGAAACATAATGCTTCTCTCTTACTCAGATTGTAGCCAGTAAGTTTTCCAAGTCTTGCAGATGACCTCCAAATGCACTGTCTTCTGTCTATTCAGACAGAAGAATTCTCTCTCAAATTAGCATAGCAGATTCAGTTTTTTCAGGGATCTTTAGGTCAGTTAATTTTAAAAGTAAATGTCAAAGCACAGTGCATGTGCATTTTTTAAACTTCTTTACTGCCAATAGCCAAGTATAATTCACTTGCAAAGTTAAAGATCTGTGGAGAAGCCCTGAGTTAATTTTAACATCTACCTTGCTTAAAGCTTTAACTGTGGAGGCTGTTTACAAAATAGATGTTTCAACCACAGTGAACAAAAAGTGCTGAAGTTATTCTTCAGTCTGGAAATAAAACTTATTTCCTATGCAGTCTGGTTACAGAAATATTTCTAGTTATGAGGGAAAGAACTCATCTGAGTTCTTCAGTCAGCTGTGTGTGCATGCTACAGGCTTCCACACAGCAAGTACTTTGTAAGTAGTAGTTTCCACACGTTGTAGTTTGTGGGTAACATCAGTATGTGAAGGAAGATGCAAGTTTAGTAAATTGCAGTGTCATGTTAGCCATTAATCACTTACGGACATTTCTGCCTTTTCAGGTAGTAGGGTGCTTACTGAAGTGGAAATACAAGGTTTTTTTAAGACCAACTTGATTTTTTTCTCAGTAAAGCTATGCTAGTTGGCCTCCTGAGCCCTGTGCTGGGTTTTTTTGAGAACATGTGAAGTTAGCACTCCAGTTAGAAGGGAACTGAAAAAGTACCTCTTGATATCCACACACACTCTGGACATATGTTTATTTTACTGGTTTTGTGCATTGAGATACCAGCATTTGTGACATTACTCTCCAGGAGCTGAAAGGAGCAAGCTATTACTCAAGGACTTGCCTGCACATAAGCCTTAAAACCGGCTATTTCTGAATCCAGGTCTTATTTTTACTCTGGATTGAGTACATACATACATACAGTTTGCCAAGAATGCCTTCTTCTTGTTAGTTTAAGGTGTTAGTATTTGTATGTAAATTGTCAGATTGTTTGTAATAAATGCTTGGTTGTTTCTGTATGCAGTTTTGCAAAGCTTATGTTTCCTTTTCTTTAGAACACTTGTCAAAAACTGCATTTATCTGTACCATTTTTTTGTATATTTATGCTGGTTTTCTAGCCGAATTTTAGAGGATAATTTGACACTTTACAGATTTTTAGAATCTAATTGGTGCTTTAGAGACTAGTAAATAACTAAACCAATTTCTAACATTGTAATTTTTTTCAAAATCTATAAAAACTATAAAAGTGGAATCCTTTTCACCAAGGCAATTTCCTTATGAAATCTCTCCTTAAGAAAGGGCAGTGACCTTTGTGAAGATAATAGCAATTAACTATATTTTGATAGAACTTTATGAAGAATTATAAAATTGCATTTTGATTGTGAGAAAGACTATTGTATTCTTAAAGCAGCCAGCCTTAAATGAACTGTGGGAGAGAACATTTTGTCATATTTCTGGCATTTAGCTTTGAAAAGATGTTATTTTCTTCACTCCTGCATATTTTTGCTAAACAAATCTTGTCTTAGGCTAGTTGTACTAAGTGCCTTAAAGTGTGGTCTGTGCTGGCTGGTTTTGTTTTTCACCTACAAAACTAATTACTGCCTGTGGGAATTCCTTTTAGAAAAACATGGGGGGTTTAAAAGTGCATCTTTTATTCCTTCATTTAAAAAAATACTTTTGGTCCTAAACTGCTCACAGCAAACTTTCCTTATGAGGACTATGAATGAATTGGAAAACTAACTTCACTTAAATAGTTTTTTCATAACCCTTGTGAGTCCATGTGGACACTGGGGTTTGTAATTCCTGAAACAGTATTGCTCATGTTCTTAAAATGGAATTCCCAATTTTTGTTTTCAGTTTATTTGGCTCAAAATTAAGTACCTTGTAGACTTCAAAACAAGATCTTTCATGGAACTTTTATGTTGACTTTTTTTTCAATATATCCTGCATTGTCATCATCCAACATTAAGATAGCAGTGTTTAGTTTTAGAATTTTTTTTTTTTTTTGTATTTAGGTTTTTTCCTGCAAGAAAACACACTATTGTGTGTTACAATAGAAATCCCAATATTTTCTAAATGTTGTGTTTTTCTGTTAGTCTTGTGCTGTGCAGAACTGTGCTCATAGAAAACAGACAGAGGACAGTAGCTTTTGAAGTTATTCTCGGGAAAAGTTGCCGTGATAAAACTTAGGATAGATGGTCTCGTAGAAGAATGTTTATTCCCTTGTCTATTAAGAGGAGCAATGTTCATACTTGTTCTTGTGTGAGTCATCACAAAAATAATGGAAAATAACAGTGGATTCATCTTGTTCCCCACTAATCTTATGGGGTTTTTTTTTTTTTCCTGCAGTTCAGAAGGCAGAGTATTCTTGGACCTGATGAATTCTGCTGTTTCTATTTGTAGTGGTGGCTATCTGCTAATTCTTTGTCTATTTATGTTTCTAAAACTGTTGCATTAGTGAAGATCACTATGGCTTAATTAAGAACTTTTACTTTCAGGTCTCTTTTGAGTGATCCTGTTGCTTTAAATCTTTCTGAAACTGGAGAACAAATTCCTGAAGAGCTGACTTGCAGTGCTTATTTGAAACCTTACTTATCCTTGTGGAAAAGGAACTGTTTTGAGAGACTCAGAACATTTTGAAAAACTCACTAAATGTTGTGCTGACATACAATACTTTTGTGCCAAGTTTCTCAGCTGAGTTGTCTGGTGACTCTGACTTTTGCCTGCCACATATTACACAGAGTTTCTATGAAGTAAAACATAGCCATGGCTAAGAGAAAAATGTAGTATGATAGATACAAGTGTATGCTCCTTAGCAACTAATTGCTACAGTTTTATTGATCCCCACTGATGAAAATTTAGGAATGGATTTTCTTCATTTGCGTTCTAATCCTCCAAATCTTAGTATTTACTTTTTCAGGTGCTTTTAAATTTTCCTCCCTCTGTTCTCCCAGGAAAACTAAGTTCTCCCTTTAAAGCATATTTGAGGATAACATTAGTGCAATTCCAGGAACTCGAGCTGTAATTAAAATATAAACTCTTGTGGGATTTTTGACGTATGCTGTTATTGTTACTGGTTTTCTTTTTTCCTGTTCTGTGTGCTAAAAGTAAATGTAGGCCATGATTTTAATGTTGCATTGAGAAAACACAATACTGAGCTGTGTGAACGTGACCCAGTTACTAGAAGTCTGGAACATTTAACAAACGTTTTGGGTTAAAAAACCCCAATACTATAGGATGCCAACCATTTTCCTGTTTTTATCAGCTTTTTCCAGTTATTCGATTTCACTTCAAACAGTATTTTACAGATTGCAAGATACTCTAGCTCAGGACTTTCTTTTAAGAGGAGCAGAGAGTGGTTTGTTTATTTCTTATTTCCTTCTTTATTTTAATAATTCTCTGAACAATTCCGAGCATCTGAGAGGCAAAATGAAACATTTTAGACTTTGCAGTTTTATGATTAATCCAGTATAAGTCAGTGCTGCTGCTGAAAGGGTCATACTGCTACTGCTTTTGTGCTGACACAGGCAATGGCTGGAGAACTGCTCTGGTTGAACACTAAGCAGTCTCTGCCAGGTTAGCATTCATCCAGAGCCATTTCTTGTTCTAATTCATTATGTGGTTGCACAAACTGTAGTTCCGGACAGAAGCAAAGGTGGAAATGAGCAGTGGCAGTGTGAGAAGGGATCTCTTAACTGAAGCACCCGTTTATAGAGATGCAGGCACTCACCTTGCATTTCTTGCTGATTTGCTTAGCTGTAAGGCACTTTATTGCTGATTTCATGCTTTTTGTGACAGTAAAGATAAACTGATGCAAGTTTTGTACCTAAAGGTGATAGGAGCTTCACAGGTAGCTATGGCTCTGGAGTAATTTCCTTGTTCTTCAGGAGACCTAGGCACCTGAAGAATGAGGAAATGACACCCTGACATTTGCATAAACCTTTTATTGTTCCTGTTGATATGGCATCCATATGTTTTAGGCATAAATCTAGTCACATAAATAACTGTCCCATAGCTTTCTCCTCTGCAGGAGAGCCAAACTCTTCTGTGCCTATGTATGGATTGCCCTACAAAAGTTTTTGAGAGAACGTTGTAGTGACAGTGTGAAAAGCATTATGGGAAGATATTTTAAAGGGTGCAGGTACATCTCCTTTCAGGTTTGAAGGGATTTGAAAAGGTGATATTTCAGTGTAAGAAAATAAAAACTGTAGTTGGAATATAGAGGTACAACAAATTTGCATGAAGTTATTTCCCCTCCATTCCCAAATTTGTTGTCATGCTACAGTAGCTTGCAATATAGTGTTTGGCACCCGAGTTGCATAATCTTATGCTAAAGTTTTGTAGTAAATATGCAGGATGGATAAGTGATTTTTGCCTCAGATGGTACTTAGTACACTAATTATCAATAGTCTTAGAAATCTTGTGTGCTGTGAATATGGAAAATACTTTTTCAATATAATGTCAGTAAGAAAGAGCAGGATAAGAACAGGAGCGTAAATCAAGTTGCAGGGAACAGTGTTATACTGCCTTCACCAAACCACCTTTCTGTTAGCAGAGGCCAGTGTTTCTGCAGTTCCCAGACTTGGGCATTCTGAATACAAGAAACTTCTCTGTTTTGGTGGTAATACCTATGAACCACCACTCCTTGGTGGGTGGGACCTTGGAAGCCATGGCAGTCTTGTTTTCAGAGATGGGAACCAGACTTCCATTACTCATTAACTTTTTATATGGGATTCCCAGAAATCTGGTGATGGAAACAAAGGGATCTAGAAGAACGTGGTCCCTAGCTACCTGAAAGTTCATTGCTTGACTGCTACTGTTTAAATATGTCTTACTCATCTTGTAAATATAAAAAAAATTAATGAGATTTATGTGCTTGAAATAGTACTTGAGGTACTTGAGCATAGGCTGTCAGCTAGGTTTGTTCTTAATAGAAACTTATGTTTTACTGCTTTAACATCATATGCTTAGTGAACATTAGTGGTGTTGGGAGAACAACTCTTTCCAGATCTGGAATGTGCAGCTGAGCAGTGATGAATACCACCTGATCAGCTGACGAAATGTGGGTTTGGATGTGTGATTTTTGTAAATGATTTCCAGATGTTACAGTCGCCAGCTGAATGTCTCAAGACTGCACTGTTAGGTCTAAGTTATAAAACAAAATGTATGCAATGTGCAGAGGATAAAGTGGTGAACCTGTACTTGCAATTGTTCTCTCTCTGTCAAAAAAAAAAAAAAAAAAAAAAGACAAAGTGATTCAGTGGTCAAATTGCTCACAAGTAATGGCATAAAAATAGGGATGCTTTTAGATTGGGATACCTACATTAAGTTATAGCCTGTGAAGGGCTTGGACAGTTTAATAGATAACACAAAACAATTTTCTATGTAGCTGTTGTGTTAAGAGCTTTGAGTGAGATCCTTTATCTCACTTAAAACTTCCTTGTGTTAAAACATGACTGCTGTGATGCTAGAACTGAAATCCGATTACCCTCAGTATCTTTCAGTATCTTTTTTGAGCAGCAAAAGTCAAAGTTTGTTTTGCAGTATCCCTAGAATTTTACTGAACTCTGTATATAAGAATTTTACTATTTGCAAAAATTTTTTCATAAGTTCTAAATCCTGATAGTTGTTGAGAGAGGTTTGAGTTTGAAAGCAGAGTGTTCGATTTCTCTCTCTTTCCTTTCCCTAGGAAGTACTGACATAGCCATGATAGAAGACAAAGGTCCGCGAGTGGCTGACTATTTCGTGGTGGCAGGGCTCACTGATACAGACACAGCAACCCTCCTGGACCAAGAAATAAGCCGACATGAAACAAAGTCAACTGGTCCCAAGGCTCCAATTACTGACATTGCTGTGATAATTAAATCAGCTGGTGAAACTGTCCCAGAGGGATACACCTGTGTTGAAGCCACCCCTACAGCCCTCCAAGCCAACTTAAACTATGGAAGTCTAAAGAGTCCTGAACTTTTTCTTTGCTACAGGAGAGGCCGGGACAAACCACCTCTTACTGACATCGGGTGAGATTTCTATTGCTGTTGAGTTCCTCTTTCAATAATGATAAAATCTTACTCTTCATAGAGGATGGTGAAAACAGATGTGAGAAAAATTCTTAAAAAGTACTGTCTGTATTGCTTATTGTGTGTTTTCATATCGAGTAGGTCAAATGAAATGTCAGTCTTCTAGTGAACTTGTCTTTTTAAAATTAATGATAATGTTTTAGTTTAAAAGATGGGAGAGAGCGATGAAGCTGATAAAATACGAGAAATTAAGTTCTCTGCTGCAGTTTTATGAAAGATGATAGAATAACACAGAATTAATTTATGTAGTCCAAATCCAGAAACATTAACATGCTTAATCTGAAAATTTATTACTTCAGAAGTCAAAAATTACCACTTTGTGGAATTCACTTTAATGCTTATGGTAAAAGACACAACTTTAAAATGTATAAGGGTATGTAGAACTACTGTGGATATAATGAGAAAGATAAAAGAGCATGGTTGTGGGGTGCTGTTACAATTATGGCAAAATAGAGTGTGTATTTTTCTCCCTACTTAGTAAATAAATAGCAAAGAGTAAGTATCATGCATCTATATATACACTATAATAATTTTAGTTATTTTCATTTATAAGTTTAAATGCTTGGACATAAAGCCTACATACTCTGGTTTTGACCTACTATTTGAGTGCCTGCTGACAGTCAGGGTTCAGTCAGGGGGAGACTGATAGGGAAATCTTAGTAATGAAAGCAGCTCCCTGGTAAGACAGTTCACTCCTAAGGGTTATAGTTCAAGCTGTATAATTAAGCTGGTACATTCTAATTTCTGTTCATCTTGATCATCAAAACTACATTCTAATAGTCTTCTTAGTCTTAGTGAAGCTGTGATTTTTAACAATCTTTCCTCATGTGATTGACTGGCACTGCAAGAAGAGACGCTACAGTGTGAAGTTATATTTTGAATGATTTGTTGAACTTCAGTAAGTTCTAGCAGAAGGAAGAATTTCTATAGGGAGTGTTTCCTCAAAGGAATTCCTGAACAATCAGTCTTCAGCATGTGCCTTTAAGGAGGCAACTTGGCTAGCATATGTTTATTTCGTGTCTCCTACAACCTTAGGAGCTTGAATTCTTGGGAAAACTTTGTAAATGAAATAGGCAAGTAGTTGGCTAAGATGGTGGTATTTGGCAAATAGAGTTTATTCTGTATTTGTTGTAGACAGATCTAGTTAGGGTGTCACACCTAACACGTCATGACCTAACATGTCATGGCAGTCTTTTCTCTCTGAGCAATGATGCGTATTCTCCCCCGCTGTTCCCCCTGCTTTGCAACTATGTGCAAGAGATGGTTAGAGCAATCTTTTTCTTCTTTGTTTTTTTCTGTGAATCCCAGAATTCCTGTGTGTTCAAATAAAAGTAGAGTTCAGGCAAGAGATGCATGTACAGTCTGAAGGCTAATTTATGCTGTTTTCTACTATTTTATTCAAGAACCAATGTGAAAGAATATTTTACCTTTCAGCCTGTCTGACATGCTGAGTGAACTTAATATGTAGAGGAAGCGTACATCCCTTGAAAGGATGAAATGCATACTCTTATGTCAGAGTTGTTAGTATGTGTATAAAATTGAGTTATGTCATAGTTGGAGCATTCAAGTGACTCTTGATAAATGCTTGTGTCTGTGTATTTCTTTCAGTGTTATTTTTAGGGAAAGTAGTTAAACAAACGTTGTTTGGAAAAGATGGAGATAGGGACGTGCTCTACTGTTTGTCTGCCACTGTCCTTGTGTTCAGTATTTCCGCTCCCTCCATCCTCGTTGCTTTCTATTTGACCACTGCTTGTTGAGTCTAAGTGTCTGTAAGTTGCCAGAGTGAATTTCTGCTGCAGTTACCTACTTGCATATAGTTAGGCCATGTGCCATGCCTCTGGATATTACATTTCCTAGAATTAAACAGATTAATTAGTTGGAAAAAATATCAGTTGGAAATCAGTTGGGAAAACAAAGGTTTGTTCTTAGGATAAAAGGTCTCTAGGGTAATTTTCCTACATGTAGCTGTAAAATTTAGTATCTTAAGCTTGTATGTCTATGAAATAATTCAATTACTGTCGTTCTGTTACTTTCCTCACCAGTTTTTTTGCTGATGTTCCAGAAGTAGATGAGAACTGAGATTTGAAATCTGTCGGTTTAGGTGCAGTGAGACTTTCAAACAAAATCTCACCTCTCTTTGTTTTACACGTGAGTTAGGAACCTGTTAGAACTCCAGCACATCTTTCTTACATGGATGAAAACCTGACAGAAAAATGGTTTTTAAAGTACAAGTGGTTTTGCAATTCACAACATTTAGTATAGAAAAGGAAGAATATCAGAATTCTTGTCTGAGGCAGAGGTTCTTGTAATACCAAGTAATGCAAAAGTTAGGTAATTTGCATTGTGTGAGTAAAGAAATTCTGATTTTTTTTTAACTTTTTTTTTTTTTTTTTTTAACTGGTATGGGAAACTTTAGTTTGCTTAGGGATTCTGTGCTAAGGACCCATGTGATCCTATATGCCTGATTACTGAAAATGTCTGCAGGCATATCGATTGAACAAATGATCTTCTTTACTAGAGATGTATTTTAAAAAAAAAATGAACTCAAATTTCAAGAAGGATAATAGAAACTGGAAGATGTTCTTAGCAGTCGGTATCTTCCACTGTTCCTTAATCCCACCACTGTGACGACTGCAGCTGGGTGTTTGGAACATCTTAGGATAATAATGATGAAACTAATAACTTGTTTGTTCAGACAAATAATACTAGAGGTGACAGTAGAAATAAAAGATAAATCAGTCTTTTCCCTTTGCTTGATCCACCACTTTTCTGACCTTCCTAGTGCTTACAATATTTATATAAGTTCCTTTATTATTCAATACTTGCAAAATGAGAGAGGAAGAGGAGTTATAAAGGCTTATTTTGCATAAGAACTGTGAGAGACAGAATTTTGTTTGGAGCTAGAGAAGGAGGAGTCAAACTGGACACCCCTAGACAAACGCAATTCACAGAAGTCTGTCTGTTTTGACATGGTTTTCCAGAAGCAAAGTTTTCTACGTTTTAAGGTTTTTAGTTCAACAGCCACGAGGTTGTATTTCTTCTTTCTAAACTCTATTCCCTGATGCATTGAAGTATACTTTAAATCAGTAAAACTGGGCGTGAGAGAACTTCCGTGTACAATGTCAAACAGTCTTACAATGAGATGATAAGATTCTTTTAGTCTTTCTTGCAAAGAAAGGACCTAACATCTAGAGGAAACTGGTTTGGATTTTGCTTGAAATGAAACTGTATTGATGTTGATAAAATAATGTAGCAAATAATGTGATCCTAAGATCAAGACCAAACTGTAAACGTAAAGAAGCAGGAAACAAGTCTAACCATGATCAGTACTAATTAATCAAAGGCAGACAGTTGGAAGTTGAAACAAGTAGAAGTAAACTTATCCTGTCAGGGAGGACGTTGTATATACAGGGTGTCATGTTCAGTATTTCATGCATCACTTCTGAATGTTTTCTCTGAATCATTAAAGCCATTGTTTAAATGGAGTGATTCATGGGTGGTGGCATTCTTCTGTTTGCTTGCAGATACAGCATCATACTGTAAGTTCAGAACTATGCATGAGGTTAGGAAATGGTGTGGGTTTAATAATACTTCTCTAGTGTATGTGTAGGGGTGCATGTTGCTTTCATTTTCTTTTTTGTTTTGGTGAGAGGTCACCCCACTGATAAAATCTTGAGCATTTAAAGTACATTTCTTAGAATACTTGTAAACTTATTAAACTGAACTGCTGGAACAGTCTGATTAATGCCATGTTCCTTCTCATAAGCTGGCAGCTGACAAATGTTTCTGGAATAATTTTATATTTTTTGATTTTATTTAAAATACATGAAACTGAAATAAAACTGAACTGGAACTTTTATTGGAGATTGCTCTGTTAGTTATTTTCTTCTGATAAATGTAAGACAGTGATGTGAAGAGTTCATGTAAACTCCTTATGCACAATGGACGTCACCTGAGAGCTGCCACCATTATAGTTGTTGGGGTTCTGTTTTGTTTGAGGTCTCTTAACTTTATGGAGGAGGTAACCCAATAAAAGGACAAAATACATGTTCTTCCAGAACATTACATAGTTTAGAAGTAGTTCAATTACATGTACTTTCGTATCTTGAACCAGTAGGTAGTGTATTAACACTAATGTTGCAACTTGGAAATGCTGGTATTAGGCTGGTTTTGAACCTGAGACTACACATTGTTTTAAATGTACCAAGTCTGATGATCAGAGTCTTTACAACTGAAACAATTGTTGAATATTACTGTCCTTCATGAATTAGTTGAATAAATTGGCAGCCTGGTAGCTACATTAATATAGTCCCAATTCATGCGATTTCTTTGCTTTTTTCAAATATTCTAGGACTGTAATTCGTCATCAATACTCTGACAAGATATATGTTTGTTCTGTTGAATCAGAATAAACAGTAATATTTGTGCTTTCCAATTTAATGATGGGAAGAGTATTTGAGTAGCTTTGAAAGTTTTAATTTTTTGTATTCTAAGTTCATATTTTTTTAAAGGTCTGAGAATTTTTGGATGTGAAAGAAGACTCTTTTTTAGCTTAGACACATGACTTTTTCAAGTTTTCAAAAACATACTTAGTAGCAGTCTGTCAAACATTTAACCAAAGGTATTTTGGGGCAGTAAATATGTATTTTCTGGTTATTTTTTATTTTAAAGTTGTGATGGAATACAAGTGGGAAGCTGCAGATCACAAAGTGCAAAGGTTTAATGTGTTACCTTTATCCTAAGTCTTGTTATGATAAAAACTGATTTGAAGGTGACAAGTACTCTGTACATACTGCAGAGAGCCAAGCAAATGGAGCCATTGCTTATTTGGGTGTGGAATGGGAGATAAAGCTTGCCCCGTAATAGCATCTGTGCATTAAAAGTGTTCAGGTGTATGTTTTGGCTTCCGCATTTTGTCTCACAGTGACTTTCTAGTAGCTTTACATTAGGGAAAGGAAAGTTATTGCTTATTTAGCTGCTGTGAAGCTGTAAAGAATCTTTCATTTTTTGCTAAGAATATGATGAACTAAGTTAGTGATCTTGCAAAAAGAAAAAAATCCATACACCACATGAATGTTGCTGTACAGCCATGTAAGATATATTCTGCTTTCTAGAAGTACAGCCAACTGTACTTACTATTTCTTCCTTTTCTTTTTTCGAGCAAAGTATTAGTTTGTCTTCCTCCCTCCTTATCTTAAGCACTGTTATTCAAACTGTGAATGTCAAATATTACTGGGCTTAGATTTTTTTTTTTTTTTCCTGTAAAAATTCATCTAGGAAGCAGACTTCTGTCCTCTGTTGTGCTTTCCCAAAAATATTTCTTTAAAAAAGTATAAACAAACAACAACAACAAAACCCAAACCCGAAGAACACTTAACATAAAAACCAGAAAAAGACAAGATTGAAATGACTTAGCAGGCATTTTAGTGATTAAATTGTCCAGTGTCCAGAGCAATTTAAACTGTAATTTGTATTTATTTTTCATTGATAGTGCAGCATTCCAACTAGTTCTATAACTAAAATCCTTTTCAATGTAGCATGATTTTATTTTTCTGTAGCTCTGATCTGTTCCCACAGAGAGTTCAGTGTAATTTTAAATATTTCTGAGCAGTTTCTTCAACCTCAAGTGCTGCATGATGAAAGACAATATAAAAGGTGCCTGGTAAAATGTTGCAATGATGACATAGGTTGCTGTCTCCGAATGCGTTCAAGTAACTTCATTTCTATTTGAATGCACATAATACTGTTCCCTTCCTGTGTGCAGAGTTCTGTATGAGGGGAAGGAACGCATAATTTCGGGCTGTGAGGTGATTCAAGCTACTCCGTACGGTCGTTGCGCTAATGTTAACAACAGCTCGGCTTCTTCACAACGCATCTTCATCACCTACCGAAGGGCCCCTCCAGTGCAACCTCAGAACTCACTGGCAGTGACAGATATCTGTGTCATTGTTACCAGCAAAGGGGAAACCCCTCCTCACACATTCTGTAAAGTGGATAAGAATTTAAATTGTGGTATGGTGAGTATTTACAAGCTTGCGTTCCCTTTTTTTTTTCTTTTTTAACCCAACAGGCATATTTAAAGGAGGAGGTCCTTGAACTCTTTTTAGCACTACTATAATTGTGTTCTATCACTACACCATAATTCCTTCATTCTTTATACAATGTGTGAGATGTCGGTTTTGTAGGTTTTGTTGTTTTGATTTCCTCTCGGGTTAGAAATTACTGTTTCATACTGATTACTCACTACTTCAGTTTGCATATTCGTCTATTCGTCTGGGTGCTATTTAGGAGTAGTGCAATGAAATGTTAATTTATTCTTCTTTTAATTATCCCTTCCCTTCTCTTTGGGGATGCTGGCATTTGGTATAATCAGAAATGCTTTTTTCTTAGTTATTTCTAATGCCTGTGTTACTTAGACATTGTAAGTATGATAATTGCTGCTTACAGTTTCTCAGTTTGTTTTAAATGGTTCTCTTTTATTTAGTCTGTTTTGCTTTTAGTTTGCTTGGAGTGGAATAAGTGAGGTTTTTTGAGTGGTAGAGTTTATTTAGACAAACTACAAAAACTGTGTCAATAACCAGTTTACAGAACTACAATAAAAGCTTCAAGCTATGAGTTATGATGATTAGAAGTTGACTTCCCCTAATGAAGTCCCCAAAAGAGTCTACTCTTAAATAACTGAGGAAACATGAGGGTGGAAATTAAACTGCTTTATTTTTGCCTGTTCTTTTGTTGAAACAGGTCAGAGAGTAGTGTGGTGGTGTGGTTATTTTATGTAAATCCTCTAATCTCTGAAAAGTGAGGGAAGGATGAATTCTCATTTTTGTAATTTACATGCACTCAGCAGCCAACTGGTCATTTTATTCTGTAATGCTTTTTGTTAAAATATCTGATTTCTTTGTAAAGGGAGTATATTCAAATGCTTGATTTCTGTTGATTATTGTCGTCTTTGCTGGTTCTGAGATGAAACTTGTGTCTTTCAGTGGGGTTCCAGTGTATACCTTTGTTACAAGAAATCTGTGCCAGCTTCTAACTCTTTAGCATATAAAGCTGGTAAGTAGTTTTAGAAGCTGTCTTAACATGTTAACAAAAGGATTCAAATGCCTTGTTGAAATAAAAGAATAATTTAAAAAATTTTAGTGCTGTCTGTGGGAATACTGTTCCTGGAGGATGTCCGTTGAAATCAGCTTCTATAATGCCTTCTTTGCTCTCCTCATTTTTTCCCAGGGGAAAAAAAAAGGGAATAGCATTTTTCTTTATTATTCTTGTTCTTATGACAGGCTTGCTGCCTTAGGAGCTTTAGCAAACTTTTGTCATAGCAAACATTTCAGATGTAGGAAAAGACTTCATATTTTTGTGTTGGTGATAGCGGAGAAGGAGTAATTAAAATCCTGTTCAGCCTTACTTGTATTTCTTTCTATGTCTAAACATCTTCTGTTTAATATGAAAGTTAAATGTATTTCTTCCCTTCAGTTCCACAACTATTTTCTTGTTCCTTATTTGAGGAGAGTGAAAAATATTCTGAACAATAAATGACAAGTCTGGCTTTTAAAAGGTTTTTAATGCATTGCTACAGATTATTTTTTGTTTCTGAAGAAGCCCAAAAAAACTTTCAGAACGTTTCTGCTGAGAACTAAGTGTACCAAATTCCTTTGAAAGGAGTAAATTACCAAACGGAAGTTGAAAGAATAGATAATGAAGTTGGTGTAGCACAGAACAAGCAAGATGAGCAGCAATAGTAAACCCATGCTTGTGTGCCTTTTTTCTAACAGCAAGAGTTTGATATATTTCTGAAAGCTGGATAAACAATTCTTTTAAATTCAACATACAGAGTAGCAGAGAATGCGGACAGTCAGCTAGTTCATCCTATTTTCAATGAAGGTATTATTTCTGTTTTTACAGTAAATTATCACTTTCTTCATAGGAATTTCTAATAAAATCTAATCCAGTGGCACATTTAAATAGCACAAGTAATTCCCAAGTGGTTTGATGTGAAAATCTTCACTATGTACTGGTTTTGAGCAGTTATTAAAAGCGTAATAGCTCAACAAATAACTTCAGTATTCATATACTATTTTCAAGTGATTGTTACTTGGATGGCTTAGTCTTACTGTCAGATGAAAGACTTTCTCTTTTCAGTTATAATCTTCAGTTATAAAGTTCAGGTAACTGTCAGGCGTACCTATATTTTGTGGAAAATGTATTGCTTGCATTATTTACGGCCTACAGAGCAAATGTGCTTACTTTTCTTTTTCCTGTTCTTGAGGCTTAATTTTCAGATATCCTCAAGAGAATTATGAATCATTTCCACTGTCAGACTCTGTACCTCTCTTCTGCCTTCCTATGGGAGCTACTATTGAGTGCTGGGACCCTCAAACCAAATATCCACTACCAGTGTTCTCAACATTTGTACTGACATGCTCTTCTGCAGAAAAGGTATGGCTCCACACTGTGTTTTTGCTTTTATTTCAGGTGGCAGTTATGGAGATAGATGGGGATTGTTTCTTCTGTGTTTAAGAAATACATTATCTAATACTTCCTTATAAAATTATATTTCTTAAGCCTTCATGTGAGATGAAAGTGAACCAAAACGGGAAGCAGCTGGAAGAGTATATGCTGTTTACTCCTATGTCAGCTGAACCATACCCTTAGCAAAACCAAAGCTCACAGCACATGGCTTTCCCTGTTCTTTCATGTAATGGGAATGGAAGTGTAGGCTACATATTAAGGAGAACTTAACACGCGTGTCAGCAATGTGTTAGCAAATTGTTACAGTTTTCACATGGTTACCTTAAAAGGCACTTCTATGTGACTTTATGTAATAGGGCTCTGTACATATCTCTGCACATGAGTTGATAACTAGCTACCAGAAAACAGGAAGGCAGGGAGAGGAAAAGTATGTGCTGAGAGGGAGAATGTGAAAGGCTTTAATGAGCATCCAAGACTTAGTGATCTTGTTGAATTTGCATGAAGGGATGCATGAATTTGCATGAATTCAAACATCTGAATTCTAACATTTGGATCTGTCTGCTGAATCTGTGGAAGGCCACCAGCACACAAAGGAACCAAAAATGTGCCTTGGCTTACATGTGGGAAGGTAGTAGAGGTACTCCTGATGAAGCAAGGGAGCCTTTGCTTAGGGTTGGTCTCCCAGCTGTTGTTTCATCTTGCCAACTGTCTGTGTGTGTGTGTGAACTGTATGAGGGAGTGATTTAATGTGTGATTGACTCTCTAATAAACAGCAGTTTGGCTCTGTTGGTGATAACAGCTCAACTTCCACTCTGTCTCACTCCCCTAGTAGTGTCTCACTCCCCTTCTCCATTTCCAAACAGAAGAAAACATTTGTCCAAAATATTAATACTTCTATTTCAAGCAGGGATGCAGTAGCTGCTACTGTTTTTCTTTCCTTATTCTTCTTTTGCTAAGCTTACCAGAATAACTCAGTTATGAAACTCTGACAAATAGGGAAGGAGTATTAGAAAAGGTTGGTATCTGTTTAGCTTGATAAAATGAAGGAAGTCAAAGCTAAAATAATTTTATTGTTTGGTTTGGTAGTGATAGGGGAATTTACTAAAGAGAAACATTTCATGAGAGTTTGAGTTTGAGATTTTGGGGGTGTTTTTGACCCAGAAGATTAATAAGGTTTTGTCACAGAATGAAGGTTTGGTTCCTTCCCTTTCAATTTGCTGAGTATGAATACTTTGTTGAGGAAGGTGCAATGAAAATGAGGAAGAGAGTTCAAACCACTTTGTTTATAAGGTTGCTTTGTGTATATGGCATAAATAATGTCATTTCATAAGGTACCAGCAAAAGCACTGTAGTTTGTGCAAACACCGAGGACTTAAAGATGCACCAAAAGTTCTAGCCCAATTTCCTGTTAAATACTGGACTTGTGTAGCTGTTTTTCTTAATCTTTTAGGTTTACGGTGCTGCTATCCAGTTCTATGAGCCTTATCCCAGGGAGCTGCTAACAGAAAAACAGCAATCGCAGCTGGGTCTTCTGAAAACTGTAGAGAGAAAAGTGATTACTTCCAAGTCCATCAATTCAAACAAATGCATCTGTCTTCTCTCACACTGGCCTTTCTTTGAAGCATTTAGAAAATTTCTTATGTTCATCTACAAACTCTCTGTCTCTGGACCTCATCCTCTTCCCATTGAAAAGTATGTGAAACATTTTTCAAGTTGATGTGGGAATGTAGTTATAAGCTCAAGAAGTCATGTGATTTGTGCATGTCTCAGTTGCCTAGTTGCTATAATTGATCCGTCATCTTGTTTGCACTGTTTAGCTTATGTTGTACTGATAGAAATTGTTGCTGCTTCTGTTTAATAGTACTGGCTCTTGCAGTGCCAGCAAAGCTAACTGGATTTTACTCCGGGTTTTTTTTAGAATATGTCAAGCCTGTTTACCTTTCTCTTAGCGAAATCAAACACAGAACAGACTGAGCTGTGATACATGCTACATTTGCTGTCCTTTGTTTTAGCTTAATAAATATAAGCTCAAGAATGCTGTACATTAGCAGCGAATATCTATGCCTGTTTCCAAGCACTGCAGCTAATTCAGATTGTCTGTGGCTGTGTTTGTAAACTCTGCAAAGGATGCTTGTCATGATCCTGAAAGTTTGCTGGAAAATGATGTTACCTTCAAAACTGTTAAGACATCTGGCAGTGAAGTATATACTTTAGCAGAATCTCCTTTAAAACTCTGTAGAACTAGGCTGCCTGGGGTTTTAAGTGGCTTGCATAAATGCCATTTTGTTCATATCTTTTGCTTATATATCTGAAGCTGCCAGTATTAATTTTCAGGCATGAAATGTGAGCGAATTAAGCTTCTTTGTTTCGGTTTGCATAAGAAGGCTCTTACACTTACCAAAACAATAAAGAAATCTTAACAGTCTTTCTAAAACATGCTAGCATATTAATTCTGAAATGTGGTTAACATTGCTTTCAGCCCTTCTTTACTCCCCGGTGCTGTTTTTCTAATATCTTGTCTTCTTTGCAGGCATATATCCCATTTTATGCACAATATACCTTTCCCTTCACCACAAAGGCCAAGGATTCTTGTGCAGGTAAGCAAAATGTTTTCACTAGTTTAAAATCCGTTTTAAGCCACAGCAATGGCAAATCCTCTCTTGCCTTTGGTTTCCTCCTTTATGTTTTTTACTTGGGTTTGAATACTCGCCTGCTGGAAGGGAGAGGGGAGGAGATGGATGGGCTGGCCTTCTCTCTCATTGGTATAAACCTGGGACAACTTAGCAAAGGAAACAAACTATTTCAGACTTCAGGTGGTGTGGATGGCAGAAGTGTCCTACTTGCGCTTTTGAAATATCTGCCACGTATTATGGTTTTATTTTATAGGCACCATTTGCATTACCTCTGTGGCAGGGTTGTTTTCTGTCTTTCCCTCACTTGTCCACCCACTGCTGTGGGTCAGATGTTAGTCCCCTGGGGCATTGTCTCTTGTGCTTCTCTGTTTAATCACCCAGCAGTAGTTACATACTCAACACTGAGTCACAGATGGTTTCCTGTAATGCTCAGAATTGTTTCAGTGATTAATACATGTTCTGTTCACTTAGTGAACCCGAGTCCCAAAGACACTGTGTCTGTAAGCCAGGCAGTTTATAAGACTATGGATATATATTTATATTGGAATATTATACTGTATTAACTTTGAGGTTGTTCATATCAATCACATACTACTTTGTGTTTCAGCTTTCTGCCCATGATGCATTAATATTGTCACAGCCAGTTTCTACACCATTGCCATTAAGGTATCATTATTAATGCTTTAAATATATGCTGCTTGAAAAAATCAGAGGCAAGTAGGAGTCAGTCTTAGAAGGAAGTCAAATGTTAGTGCAATCTCATTAGGTGTTATAAACAGGAAGCTCAATATGCACTTTTAATGTTACACAGTCCTTTCTTGACATAGATGTGTCCCTTGTGGAAGTATAATATCATTAATTATCCTGAAATAAAGATGACTTGCCAGATTATTGCAGGAACTCCAAAGGAATAATAAGGTGTTTGTGAGGAGAAAAAAAATACACATATTTAAAGATCTTGTATTTTCAGAACCAGTGCAGTAAGCAAAATTTAATAGAATAGAGACTGCTATCTTGCTTTTTTTCCCTTTTTGGATCCAAGAGAGACAGTTAAATCAAGCAGTTAGGTGAAATCTGTGAATCCACAAGTGTGCCAACATTTTGGAAATTCAAAGGTATACCTACAAATTATTTGTGCTTGAAAGTTGTTGCAGTCTCTATGGATGCTGCCTGCACCTTCTGGGTTAGACCTCTCTATGATTGTGACATGGGGTTTTGTTTCAGCACTTTCGCTGTTCTTTGGTTTTAAGTTGAAAACCAAGATCTTCCGCCTTTTTATTCTCTCTGCCCCAAAGCATTATCATATAATATTTTTTATGCAGAAGAATCCCATCTTTAATCACAGTTTTTACACAAGCACTTAGGTGAAAAATTGCAGCCCTCCACCAAATTGCAAAGCAACATCTAAAAACTTTTTTAAGGACCAATTTGACACCCCTGTACTCATAGATATCATTACAATTCCTAAATGTGTACTGTCCAAACAAATTAAATGGAAGCTAAACTATAGGAACTAAAGGCATGTTGCTATCAGAATGATGGATTAATTTCATACCAGAATTTGATGCTGTGATTCTAAGATCAAATGGATACTCTAGTTCATGATTCTTGCATGAAGTAACTCATCGTATGGAACTGCTGGTGTTGTTTTTGTTTGAATTGGTTAACCAATTAGATTTGCTTTACTGTTATGAAGACAAGATGCCTGTGCATCTATGAGAGCAAGCAAGACAAATTCAGCAGTAGCGTGGTTTAGTGTATGTTTCTTCAGCAATAGAATGCAAATTTAGGTTTCTTTGGCATAGTATAAGCCTTAAAATGACATGATGGCTGTTAGTTAGATAGGTAGGTATTTAGTGTGTATTAGCACCATTCAACTAGTTGATCCCAAAGAGTTGTCAGAAGTTTGATAGCAGTAATTTTTTTTTAAACCCTGTAATATTTTTCTTTTCTTCCCCTTTCCCATCTACTCCTTAGTGGAGCAAACTTTAGCACTCTGCTCATGAATCTTGGACCAGAAAACTGTGCCACTCTATTACTTTTTGTATTACTAGAAGGCAAGATCCTCCTCCATTCCCTTAGACCAGCTGTGTTGACAGGCGTTGCTGAAGCTGTAGTAGCTGTAAGTACAAAGTGTTCTATACAGTAGTGAGAGAATCAATTTAAACGCCACAGTTGTAACAAGGCTTTAAGTTGAAGTTATTGATGTACTGAATGGTCTTTTTTCCCAGCAATAGAATTTAGTTCAATTGTCCTAGCTAGTAACTCTTAGAAAGATCATAATTTTTGCATAGATAACTGATTAAAGTAATCAGACTTGGGGACTTTTTTCTGATAGTGTTACAAAGCTTTTAGCAATTTCATTTCGATGTGCTGTATGTAATCTCTTGGTTTTTCTTTTACAATATCTGTTATCTTGTGTTAATGCATTTATTTCATTTAATTTTTCCTTCAGATGATATTTCCATTTCAGTGGCAATGTCCATATATCCCCCTCTGTCCTTTGTCTCTGGCCACCGTACTCAGTGCACCTCTTCCATTTATTGTTGGAGTTGATTCACGATACTTTGATCTGTACGATCCACCACAGGATATTGTGTGCATTGACTTAGACACAAACATGGTCTACATGTAAGTTCTATGGAGATTTTATATTTTTCTGTAGACGAAGAGATTGCTGAAGTGCTCAGGAGATAAAATTGTTAAACACTGTTTGATGCAATGTGGTTTGTTTCTTACTGTCCCCTGTTTTTTTTCTCATTTCTAATGCTTCAAAGCAAATTAAAACTTAGTAAGTCAAGGATCAACACTTGGCACTTCCCATAAAAATGTGATGCAGATCTTGCATCTATAAATTTGTGACAATGGTAAGTAACTAGGGAAAGGATTGGTCCCCCTGTACTAGGGTGCTGGGGAGGCTGTATCTCAAATTCTGTGTTCAATTCTGGGCCCTTCGCAACAAGAAAGACATTGAGGTGCTGGAGCATGTCCAGAGAAGGTGGTGAAGAGTGTGAAGCACAAGTGTTGTGAGGAACAGCTGAGGGAGCTGGGGATGTGTAATATGTAGAAAAGGGCCCTGAGGTCCTTATCACTGTCTGCAACTGCTTGAAAGGGGGTTGTAGCCAGGTGGAGGTCGATCTCTTCTCCCAAGTAACAAGAAGTAGGATGAACAGAAATGGCCTCAAGTGGCACCAGGGGAGCTTTAGATTAGATAGTAGGAAAACTTTCTTCACTCATGGTCGGGCTTTGGAACAGACCGCTCAGGGAAGCGGCCGAGTCACCAACCCTAGGGGTACGTAAAAAAGACATGTAGGTGCAGTGCTCGGTTTAGTGGTGGACATGGGTTTGTGGTGGTCATGGCAGTGTTAAGTAAGTGGTTCGACTTGATGGTCTTAAAGGTTTTTTCCAACCTACATGAACATGAATGCGTCAGGATCTTTGATAACAGCTCTTGATGCTGCAAGCACTTGGGCTACTTTATGTTAGTGTTACTAAAGAAATTTTTCTGAAGTTTTGTGATTGTGAGCCCAATCAAGCAAAATTTGATGTCTTCCCTACATTAATTCTAAAATATTTTCACTTAACTATTATATTTTTAGTACTTTTCTTGAATTGAAGTATTCCTTGAACAGTTTCTTTGCACCTTCTTGAGGAGAGGCTAATTCAGAATAACTCTTGTGGGTTTCTATAATTTGAGTACAAATAATGGAAATTAAAACCCGGTTTTTTCAGGTGTTCAGTAATTTTATTAATTACTTTTCCATTTTTAACTAGATCGTAAATAGAAAGATGTATCTTAGTTCAAGATGAGCATGATCATCACTAAATCAAGTGCACATCTTTTCTCTGTGAAAATTTAGTTTTATTTATCTCATCATGTCACTTTTAAACTCTTGACTTTCTTTTTTACTCACCTGAGTTAGAGTTATTAATTTGATTTGTGGATCAGTGAAATGCTTTCTTGATTTTTACTGTCTCAGAAGGATCCTTCCTCTAGTGACACAAATGTTTCCTTTACATTACTGAAATGTTTTGTTTTGTTAGTAGCATCACAGGAAACAGCAAACAATGGAGCAAATTGTGTTTATTTTTTTATCATGGGGGTTTTTTTTCTCCTTCCCCTAGGTCTCCATAAAAAACACTTTAAAAAGCATTTGCATCAGTTTATACCGAAGTATTATGCCACCAAGAGAATAATTATAAGTGTTGTGAAAGAAGGTATTGAAGAATGTCATGAAAGATAACTTATTCATTTGAAGATACTTGCAGGGAAAAATACCTCAGTATTTTTGTTTATAAGTAGAATGGAAGTTGAGGACTGCATTGCAGAAAAATAGAGATAAAACCAGGAGATTTTGCAGGGAGACAAAGAAGTTGAGATGCTTTTAGGACTGTTATAAAGACCAAGTACCAGCATTACTTGGATTGGTTGTTGAACTAAAAATCTCCTAGTGGCTGACCACTTATGAGGCAGGCAGCTGGAAAGGCTTTCCCACCCTTTTTTTTACGGTCTTATAACCCCTTTTCTCTTTCAATAGTGAAGTGATCTCTTCTGATTTTGCTGCCCATTTTGCATTTATCTCATCTATACAACCTGTTTGACTTCCAGAGGAGTTTGGCATCTGTAATATTTGACTTGGGTAAATGTGAGGTATTGGTACCTGCCTTATAAAACGTTTCTAACCTGGAAATGAGTATATCTTTCAATTTTGGAAATGTGTAGGTAAACCCAAATTTCCATACAGCACTTTGTGTTGAAGATAATACAGAACTATGAAAATACTGTGTTATTAGTGAATAAAGATTGTTTAGTTTAATTTTATCCACATTGGTTTCTGCCCCTTTTTATGTCTATGGCAGTGTGGTAATGCTGGATTTGTTTGTTTGTTTGTTTGTTTAGGTGTAAAAGCATTTAACAGCACTGTTGCTGTTTGGAAAGACTGCTGACTAGAAAAATAACTTCTGAAAAATTAGATATTTTCTCATACATCAGTCTGTCTAGTGTCTTTCTAGAGCAAGTATGCTGCTACCTTTCTTAAGCTATTCCAAAAATACTAAATATTAAATATTTATTCATTCAGCATCTTCCTTATTGCTTTTTAAATTTTTTTAAACTCTCTCTGTGATACTTAATGAGCTTTCAATGTTAAGTAGCCTTTTTAGGGCAAAGATTTGAGAGTTTGTGTTATTTTCATAGCAGGATTTCTTTCCTGTCACTTTTGGAATGGCACCACTTACAGGGTTTATAGGCATGCCACTGTTGTGGGGGAAGAATGGGCAAAGGCATCCATAAGCATGGAATTTTTCTTTTAACTCCAGAAACTTTGGCTTCCTTCCTAAGATATTTCTGTGTTCATGCCAATAAAGCAAATTATAATGGAACAAATATTTCACAGATGGAAAATGCAAAAACAACTAGTGCCAATATCAGCCTGGATAGTAATAACTGGTTAGGTCTCATGGTGACAAGGTTTATTGTAGTCTGTGTAAGAGCAGCTCTCTCCCACCTTCTGTCTTCCAGAAAGAGGCATAGGAGTTCTCAGGATTTATTCCCTCCCTTTGTTTATATCCAACTGCTTAAAGAAGGTCTAGCATTGTAACTGTTGTTCTCCTTAAAGAAGATGAGCATCCCTTTAGGCAATTTACCCCACTGCTTAATCAACCACGTGATTTTCCAGCTGTAAACTGAATTCCCAGTCTTTCTAGTACCAGTTGGACTGTGATTGAAGAGGGGACCGGGTTGCCATAAACATATAGCAAAGTACCATATAATCAAGTTCCCAGACTGATCTGGCCTTTTTCAGTAACATGTATTCAGAACTGCCTTTCTTTGTATCTGTAGTGGTATGGCAGGTTTATGCTAGAATAGATTTTGCATAATAATCACATACAGAACAGTGTGCTTAAATCATAGTAGCAAGGCTGATAAAAAATCTGAAAGGGAAATAATTTAAAAGTCTAAGTGGAATCTGAAGGCAGATCTTCCTTGCAGACTGGAGAAAACTCTACTCATTACTCAATTTATACTGTTCTTATTTGAAAAAATGAAATTCTGAGTTATGTCACTCCTATTTTTTTTTTAAACAAAAAGGTACAGTGACAAGATTTCTTTTCAAAATAATTTGAAGGTACTGTCTTCTGTAAATGAAGCAAATTAAGGTGGTTGACGTTATTCTTTTTCTATTGTCTGTATTTTATAAGTTCTCTTTTGTCTCTCCTGTGTTTTAGATCAGATGATAAGAAGAGCACCAACTGGAAGCAGTTTCCTAAAAAGCCATGTAAAAGTCTGCTTAGCACCTTAAAGAAACTGCACCCACAGCTGGCAGCAGGTGAAATAAAGAAAATAAAATTAATTTTAATTAGCATCTAAATGTAATTACTTCCTTCTATTGCATGAAATGTGGTTAATTTTTTTAGACTTTTTTTAATGTGACTTCTTAGAATTTAATCTGGTTTTTTAGCCTTTACTCGTGGTCATGTCCAGCTCTCATCCACCAGCACCCCCCCAAGTCCTTCTATGCAGAGATCTGTTCATCCCCCAGCCTGTGTTGATACTGGGGGTTTCCCCAACTCAGGGTGCAGCACCTTGTAGTTGATCTTGTTAAATCTCAGATTCCATGGGCCCACTTCTTGAGTTTGTTCAAGTCCCTCTGGATGGCATCCCATTCCTCAGGTGCATCAACAGCAGCACTCAGCTTGGTGCCATCTTCAAACTTCCTGAGGGTGCACTCAATCCCTTTGTCTGTGTTATTAATGGAGACATTAAATAACACAGGCCCCAATATAGACCCCTGAGGGACACCACTTGTCACTGATGCCCATCGTGACTCTAAACCATTCACCACTATGCTCTGGATGGGACTATCCAACCAATTTCTTATCCCTCTAACAATCCACCCGTCACATCCATCTTTTAGAGAGAAGGACGTTAGGGGGGTCTGTGCCAAAGGCTTTACACAATTCTGGAGATCTGTAGCCCTTCCCTTGTCCACTGATGGAGTCACTCTGTCATAGAAGGCCACTGGGTTGGTCAGGCAGGACTTGCCCTTGGTGAAGCTGTGCTGGTATCTTAAATCACTTCCCTGTCCTCCATGTGCCTTAGCACAGCTTCTAGGAGGATCTGTTCCAGGATCTTCCCAGGCACAGAGGGGAGGCTGACATGTGAGTAGTTCCCAGGGCCCAATTCTAGCGAATATCTCAGATAATGAGATGGATCATGGAGTAGCTAAATTTTGACAAAATATTTTGTCAAAAGAAAAATAAAGACTGACCATCTTCAGCCTAATGTCTTAGACAGATAAGAGCAATGTTCTAACTGACCTAACAGTTTTCAGGTATTGTTTCTGTCTAAATATAGGTAGGTTTTTTCAGGTAAGGTGGTTCAGGCTATGTAAGGTTATGTCATTATGGGGAAGGAAATGATGATCGCCTCATAGGTGTACCTAAGATACACAAAATTCATAAATTGCAAAAGCAAAAAATGGTATTAATTAAGAGGTAAGTGTTCTTGCCTTTGTTTTCTATGGTTGATTTTTTTGCAAATAGCCTTTACTTCATCTGTTAGAAAATCTCAACTTTTATCAGCAGGGTATGTCATTCATTAGGAACTACTTCCCAATCTATCTTGAGCACAGCCAGTGGTCTCTCTTAAATAATTTTTCTATTTTGGCAATATTATAATAGCTATGTTGTAATACTTGTTTATATTTATGTAGAGATGTAACTGATATTTTTGTTACAATAATAAGTGTGGAGCTGTCATTTTCAGCAATCCTGCTGCTGTTTTTTTAAGACTGTAAGAGTAAACTCTGAATGTCACTTGTTTCCACCATTTGGTGCACTAAAATATTAGGATCTATGTTGGAAAAGTAGTTTTAGATGTGTATTCTTCCGAACAGGGAAAACACGGTCTAACAAATGAGTGGTTTAGGTCGCTTAAAGAATCAGTGGCAAAGGTATCAGTAAAAGCAGGTTTCATATTAATATGCAAATGCACAACAAAGTTCAGTAGCTAGGTTCACTCTGTTACTGACTACATGGATGAAGCACAAAAGGAAAATCAGATTAGAATCAAGGTAGAATGATTGTAACAAAGACTGAGGATGCAAAGTAGCAAGAGTATAAATAGTATGGGGAGGCCCTTCTGTAGAGTCAAGAGTTGCAGATGGACTCACTTGTTTTCTAAATTCCTAATGGAGCCTAGGTGCCACTGGATCCAAACTTAGTCTTAGACTAAGGGGCCAAGTCCAAACTAAGCCCCAGGTTTGTCTAAAGGATTTAGCATCACTTAATCATTGATTGATTTAACATTTACAAAGTGATTTAATATGGTTTACTGTAAGCACCACAGTAACTTCATTACAGATCTGAGATGGAAATATTCAGACTATACTTGCTGTTGGGTGTTTAAATCCGTTCACACATGCATGCACACAGACCCAAAGAATTGTGTATAAAGGTGTACATACTTGTTAAAAATTCACCTTGAGTTCAGTGAGGTACTCCTGTCAGATGATTTGGCAACACTCAATGGGTGGTAAGTTGAGCCTTGAGGATTGGGTGGTACTGGGGGGTACTAGTACTGACAGCCCAGACCCTGTCAGCAGGTTACAGCAATGGTCCTCAGAGTATTGCAAACTGGAGGGCTGGTGGGCTCCAAGAGGTCCCACTGAGAAGGAGGTGCTGGTACAGTCACAGCTGCCCCAGGGAGCTCAGAGGGCCTGGCTTAGGACTAATCTTCATAGTGTCACAAGATGATTATCTTCAATCGTCTGTCAGTCTTCATCCTGTAGACTGGAAACTGCTGGAATTTTCCTTAAAAGTCGTTATACTTGTTCTGTTCAAGCTGTGATTTAGGCAAATAGTGTTCCAAGGCCATCCATTAGGCAAGAAATATTCTTTAGGCAGCAGCAGTTCCTCAGAACAGCCATTGTTTCTGATAAGCTCAAGGGGATCTTAACTGCTCAGGAGCCATTAATCAAGGCCAAGGCCTAAAGGGAATGCCTGTGGAGACTGGAGGTTGTACAGCAGCCCAAAAGGAGCTGGGTTGGGGCAGGGAGTGGAAGAAACCACCACACGTGATGGTTTGTGTTTGTGTTGATTTATTGTTGAAAGACTATATTCAGTTGAGTATGAAGTAACATTAACTGAGCTGACGTCCTTGTTTTATGTCACAGACTGCTGCATGAGTTAGAAAAATATGCTTTTGAGGTAACCTGCCTTTTATATCAGCCAATTCAATTGGAAAATAATCACAAGATTTCTAGTGCTTATCACTTATGCATATGGGCAAGTAGAAAAAAATTTTGAATGCACTGAATTTTTATTAAAGGATTGTATGTGTTGCTCATTGACAGTTCACAGGAAAACTCAAGAAGGCTCTGCAGTGGAAATGACTCCTATAGAAGCAGACTTTTCCTGGCAGAAGAAGATGATAGAACTTGAGATGGAGATCCAGGAAGCATTTCTCCGTTTCATGGCATCTATTTTGAAGGGTTACAGAGCATTCCTCAAGCCAATCACACAGGCACCTTCAAATAAAGCAACTGCTGCCGATTCCTTGTTTGATCATCAAGGTGAGGGTGGTGCAAACAAGCTGCTGACAGCACTGTTACAGCTTTAGAGCTGAAGAGCTGCATGACTTTAAAAGGTCAAAGTTCCCTTTGGTTGTAGAGTTCTTGGCAGTATTTAAAATGGCAATTGTCTAAAGTTCAGCTGTTCAAAGTTGATTGGAACACAGATATATGCACATAGTATATATGTGCATATATAGCACATATATATTCTAATACAAAGCACTAGCTTTGTATTAGAAAAAGCTTTTTTTTAGTAGCATGATGCCCTCTCATCATGGCATATTCTACAAGGGCATCTCTTGGGAACGAAAAAATATTTCTCAATTTGTATGAAGCAAAAATGCTAAAAAGCCCAGTAATGAGGAGTGAAGTAATGGTCTTGATATAAATGGAAACATTGTGGAGAATGGGGCAGAGGTCAGAAAAACAGTAAAGCAATAAACAATAGTGAGCAAATATCACTTCCTTCATCACTGTTAACTATTCAGATCTGTTCATGAGTTGAACACCACATAGAATGTCACAGGGTTTTTTTATGTGGTAGTGTTTTGGGTTTTGTTTCTTTTTGGGGGTTGTTGTTTTTTTTTTTAATTAGTGGATGAGAGATTTGACAAGAGATTTTTAGTTTTCAATTTTATCAGGCCCGTCACCTTCTTTTAGAATAATATAATTTTTATTTTTTATTTTAGTATTGTTTTAGCTGTTGGATGCTTTTGTACAAAGTCATCTTTTTCTTGCACAATGAATCAACACAGTGAGAAGGGATTACATGGGTGTTATTGATTGCTGAGGATTGTTAGCTATGTTAAAAAAATAGCTACTAAAAAATGCTATTATTTTAATCTTCCAAATGCAAGTAGATATAAGTAGTTGTTGTTATAGATAAAGCAAATACTTGATGTATTAGCACCTTAAGTAATTTATGTTGACACTTCAAGTGTTCATTTCTTATGGAACTTTTAACTGGTATTTAGTTGTGTGTTCCCTTTTATAACCAGGATTTTTAAAAAGCAGAGACCGTGCCTATACAAAGTTCTACACGCATCTCACCAAAACACAGATATTCAGCCGCTTTATTGAAGAGTGCAGTTTTGTGAGTGACAAGGATACTGGCTTGGCATTTTTTGATGACTGCATAGAAAAGGTGAGAAATGTAGTAGTACTACTAAATAATATTTTTCTGTCTACTTTGTGTTACTTTACTGTCATTTAGTTGAGAAGGTACATAACTTCTGTAATAAGTGTTCAAAGGGATTGGAATTTTGGTGGTTATTGCTGGCTCTTTTTCTTTTCTTCATCATCTTGCGTGGTCATAATTTCTGTGTTGTTGGATGAAATTTTAATTAAAGGCCTGTAGGATTTCAATCTATAAGATAATGTGAGAATTACCAGTAGCTGACACTTTAGCAAAATGCTATTTGTGTTTTCTCATTAAATGTTAGTTATCCTCCCTTCAATGAGGAATTACTACCAGTGGGCATCTGTGTTGTTGTTTTTCGCAATTTCAACTTAAAATACACCTAGTGCTTAAGATGGGGTCAGAACTGGTTTATGTGGATAAGTTCCCCTTTCATTACATGCATGTTATAGGAGAAAGATTGCTGTATCCCATTCTTTTTTTTTTTTTTTTTTTTTTTTTTTTTTTTTTTATGAAGTCACATCAGTATGGTTCTGATCTAGATAGGTTATGGAGTTTATAGCGTCATCTTTAAAATTCCAGGTTCACAATATAAAAGCTAGGAGCTAGAGAATTGTATTTATTTTTTAAGGCATATATATGATTCTTTCTGGGCAGAACATTCTAATAATAGCTTCTTATAGACTGAGTCTTTGATTCAGTATTGATTCTAATCAAATTAACATTTGTAAATGGATAAAAGTTCATTTGCCTTTCCTTTTCTCTGCTAAATGTGGGGTATGCATCTAGAGAATACGTTGTTAATAATTTGTTATTAGTGCAGGTTGTCATATTGGAAATACCTGCAAAATAGTAGTTTGTCTCAACTAAACTAAATGAAAGCACTTTTCCTTTGATAGATTTAGGATTTTGTATTTAGTAGATAATGTGAGCGGATTGAAAGCATGCTGATTACTGAATTCTTTACTGAAGCATTTGAAAAAGAGCTTAATTGCTTCTACAGTAATATGGAAAATTGCTGTTTCTTCTTTAATATTTCAGGAAGTGACACAGCTTTAATAGAATTATTTAGGATTTTGGTTTTGAGTTGAGAAGAAACTCTTAATTTTTTTTTTTTCTTTTCCCAGCTCTTTCCAGATAAAGGAACGGAAAAAGGAGAGAAGGTACTTTGCCCTTGAAAAAGTTTAGGAATATCTGATCATGAAATAAAAATGGAAAGCCAAGGCTGTGGACTTGATATTTGAGTAATTAGAACAAGTACAATTTATAGAATATATATCCAATCAAATGCAGCATATATTAAATATATTTTTACATATTCTAACATAATTGAAGTTAAAAAGGATACTTTGTTACAAAGCCAAACTCTGTATTTAGTGTACAAACTCTGTTTTCAGGTTGATGTAGATTCTGTTGAAGATGTACGCTTGATTGAGCTTGATGAGTCACAAAAAAGTGAGCACACAGTGTTCATAATGCCACCAGAACCACCTGCTGATGATGGACAGGACCGAGTGCCAAAATACAGGTACAAGTTAAACAGTCACATAGAGTGAAACTGGAGTGCTTATGGTGTTTAGCAGGGCAGATGTTCCATGTTGGTGCAGGACTTGTCTTAATACAGTGTTCAGAAGAACTCAGAGAAAGATGTGAACTGCCCAGATTCTGGTAAGTTTCTGAAGCTCTGGAAGTCAGTGGTTTGGGTGTGTACGTGTGAGGGAATTTGGATTATGGTATTAATTTTTCAATAAGTTCTTTCCAACTATATGGTAATACTTTTCTGCATGTATTCAGTGTTCTTCTTCCTGTTTGAGCCATTTGTGTGTACTTTGTAGCGAGTGCAGTGCACTTTGTTCCATGTTGGAAATGATGAAGGGTGGGTTATGAATCTACCCAGTACTACTGATCTGCAGACAATGAACCAAAAGAACAAAACATGCACTCCACTTTTCAGATTTCTTGCATTCAGTCTTTTTCAGCCCTGTGCAGGAAGTGTGGAGTTTCAGACACTCTGGGTATGATTTTTTTCTTCCTGTCTCTCTTGGAGATCATGAGGGTTCTGTTTTTTGCTGTTGTCCTTGTTAATCATCATCTGTGCTCCCCTGACCTTCATGACATGGTTAGCCGTCTGGTTCTTATTTCCATCATCTTTGGAGGTTTAATGTCCAAGGCATCTTCTTGTGGCATCTTTGTGAATAAGGCTAAAAGGGTCTTGCTATCTTCTCTTTTTTTTCTCCTGGTTCTTTATTCTCCTGTTTGTCATTTTTTTCCATGCCAGCTGTCTTTGTATGGCTTTCCTGCTATGAGCAGGTATGTGAAAAGCTTTTATTTTCTGTTTTTTTAAATCATCTATATAGCTATAAGAACTTCCCGCGACTAGATTTCAAGCTCTTTGACAGGCCACAGGAGCTCAAGCTCTCCTTCAGCAGACACCCAGCTGGAAGCAGCATTTCAAATAGTCCAGCACTCATGGCAAAGAGGACAAAGCAGGTCAGATGAGTCTCACTGAGTAATCACTGTGTGATCACTGAAAGAAACAAACTTTCTTGATAGAGCTGCCACTTCCTGTTTATACTATAAGTTAATGTTGTTAGAGGTTTGGTCTGTGTAATTATTGAGAATGAACACTTACAAGTAAAAGAAACAGAAGAGATTAAAAAATTAGCATCTGAGATTACAGTTTATTGTCAAATGCATCTTTAAGCTTTAGACTGTAACAAAAAATTAAATTAGAATTAATGCTTTAGTGCAGGGAAAAAAGCTTGATCCTGATGCTAGTTTTTGCTTGCAGAGAGTCTTAATAAGAGAGCGGTAAAAAGGGATCTTTGGTTGAATGTGTGTCTATTATTATTATTAAATTCTTACTCTTAAGAAGCCAGTATCTGAGTTAGATTTCTAGATTCAAGATGTTGTATCTTTTGTCTGCTTTTATTTTTTGTTTCACCCTTACAGGAGATAAAAACAGCCCATAAATTAGCCAAGAAGTATTATGTCAGCCCTTCCCAGTGGGCTAAGTGTCTCTTCAGTCATAGTTACAGCCTATGGTTTATTTGTCTACCAGCCTATGTCAGAGTTGCACATCCCAAGGTCAAAGCACTGCAACAGGCATATGATGTTCTGATTAAAATGAGGAAAACGGATGTGGAACCACTAGATGAGGCAAGTGCAAATCAAAAAAAGTTACCATGAATGTGAGATAGAAGACAAGGTGCAAGTACAGTGTGTTTCGCTGACACCACCAGGTTAAGTGTACTTATGGTTTGACCTGTGTTAAAGCCACCTTAAAATCATCTCAAGTCTGCTTAACTACAGCAACTGGAAATTAATTTCCTTTTTCATCCCCAGCATAGTGTCTGCTGGGTCAAGTACTCCAACTCAGTGTTGCTAGTCATCTCACAGATGCCTTCCAGAAGGAAGTTCTTGAATATCCCTGGTTTTTAAATGCACTTTAAATTAATGCCTTGCAGCCTTACTGCACTAAAGGGCTAATGGGTTTGTGTGCAGCATACTATTCTTTCAGTAGTATCCACAGGCACATAACAGCAAATTATGCTGCTTTTCACATGGGGGCCTTACTTCCTTTATTTCTGAAATAGAGGAGCTGAATGGAAAAAGAAAATCGGCATGCTCAACAATGTGACTGCTGATGTTATTTCAGGTTTTGTGATTTCCTGTTTAATTTTTGCTCCCTCTTCTGGCTGTGGCACGTTATGGACTAAGTAGTTGCTCTCAAGCGGCTTTCCCTTTTACATGTGTACAAGTTGGAAATCAGAAAAGAGCTTAAGATGTTTCAAAATTCTTGTCCTTGGTCCATTTATGTGTTTCTGTATCTTGTCAGGTCTGTTACAGAGTAGTAATGCAGCTCTGTGGACTGTGGGGTCAGCCTGTTCAGGCTGTGAGAGTCCTTTTTGAAATGAAAAATGCTGGAATACAGCCAAATGCCATAACCTATGGTTATTACAATAAGGTAAGGGACCAGTGTGTTTTGCAGTTGTCACTCCCAATGTCCGGTAGCATGTTTCTAAAGTTGTTTCTTGCAGCTCTTCACTTGGATTTGCTGATTCTCTTGGTCAAGCAATCCTTTTGGACATGCTTACAGAATGGCTGAATCTACAGTATATGGTTTTACACTGTTAAATTTACATTCCCATGCTGTTTGGCTAACCAAAAATTCTATTGAAATATAGATTTGAACTGTTTGCCTTTGCAAATTTTGGAACCATCTAGGGCTTCCATGTCAAATAAATCTATTCTAAGGTGTATTATTTAAGACAGCAAGATCCAAGATGGATGAAGGCTGGAATTAGCCTAGTTGAAGTAGCCTCTCTCTCTTTTCCTTGCTTCCAAGTTTCTGGAATATCCTGATGAAATTTCATGGTAAACAATATAAAGGAAAAAGAAAAGAGGTGCTACTATGGTCTTCTGTTGCAATCAAAATATATAAATAAGAACAAAATCCATCTTGTTTAATTAAAGAAATCTTGATCCATTGTTTGCTTTTACTCAGCTGTTGTGTACTGACCTGTGGAATAAAAGGGAAGGGCTCATAAAATTTCAAGTATTTGTCCTACTTCACATGGTTGACAGTAAATGCTTTTTTTTTTGATGAGGGGAAAAAAGAAGCTTCTTGCCCTACTGTGTTTTTTAATGTAACTTCCTTACTGTTTTTGTTATTGTAAAAATGTCTCTTTCTGCAGGCTGTTTTAGAGTCTTCTTGGCCTAGTAGTAACCGCAGTGGCATATTCCTGTGGACAAAGGTACGAAATGTAGTTCGTGGCACAGCGCAGTTTAGGCAGTGCTTAAAGAAATCAACGCAGAGCCTACGAATGCCTGTGATATCAGGTAATAAGTTAGTTGAAATTGATTTATTTCTGGTCAACAGGAGCATGACATGCTTTCTGAGGGATTGCAGCTAACATTGTGGCTTTTGAAAGTGGAAAATCTGTCCTTAAATGTATAAAAATTGGTATTTGCTAACTTGATGCTTGTAACAGGATTAGCATGTCTTTTGCATACTGAAGAATTAATTGTCTGATTTCTGTTGCCAGAATTTCATACTCCTATTTTATATGTGCCAGCAGAAGTATTTACTATTGTCTGAAGAGGTTAGATTTGTTAAAAAACCTGAACAATTAAGTCCTCTCTTACTAACCAGCTCTCATTCATGTCTTTAGCTCTGCGGAGTCCCACGGGTGGAAGTGATGGGGACATGGTGAGCCATGGTAGCGTGGATAGTTCTAATGATGCTAACAGTGGGGAGCACACCCTCTTCGTCAGTGACTTAGTCAGGCTTGATTCCGTTGATAATCACTCTAGCACAGGTACTAGATTCTGCTGGGTTTACTACTAACAGTTCCCCATAAGGCTAAATTTTCTAGTGTCCTGTTGGTTTCCCCACCACAACTACTGCTTTCCCTTCTTGAGGCTGTAGAGAAGTGTGGAGTTAACTTGTGTAGAAAAAAAGTACACTATTGTTGAACATTCTTCCTTTACTGCACATCATGCTTTAGTTTAGAATGGACCATAGTAGAAATACTCTTACATTAAAAGAAATGTTTTGCTGTGGTCTCATGTACCCTGCTTTTTGTGTTAACCTTCAGAAAAGGTTTGAAGCCTCTGACATATGAGGCTGTTTAATTTTTGCATGTTGTCATTTATTCATAGAAGTAATAGTCTGTGTCAGTAAAATCTTCCCATAAAAGGAAAGGAGTGATAGTTGGTGAGGTGATTAGAAGGTAACACTTAAAAGATGTTTCTCCTTGATGATATCCCAGAAAGGTCTAATTAGTATGTTATGTTAGGTTATAGTAAACCATGCTTTTAAAGGCCATGTTCAAGTGTCTTAATAGTAGTTGCTAAACTTTGAAATAAATACAGACATTATCAGAACCTTGTCACACAGTTTTAGGAGACTGTGGAAATGGAAAGGCAAGTGATAAGCTGGAGAAAAACTCCACGTTAAACATAGTGTGCACTCTTTGAGACAAACTGAAGTAAAAAGAGTGCACAGGAAGTTAATAATTTGAGATAGCAAGACAAAATGCATGGTTCTTTGTATCTGCTTTAGTACTGATCACATCCTACCTGTGCAGTCTCAACTAAACTTCCTTTCTGTGTGTATTTCAAAACTTAATGTACAAAATTATTCTAGCACACTCTTCATGTTTTTAATATCTTGAGCCCTTCTGTAAAGAGAACTTTGAGTCTGATTCCTGTGCTTCATCTGATATGTCTGCCTAGATTACTGAACTTCCCTTCTCTCTGCTCTTTGTTGCTCTGCTTTTTGCTCTTTGCTGTCCCTTGGGTGCCGCATTTATCCTTGGCTATCACGGTGTGGGGTGCCGACTTATGGTGTGAAGCCTTGGATGCGCGTGTGCATTATTTCTACCCTTGAATGTTACTCCTGCAGGTAATTCACCCATTTATTGATAGGGTATTTTCACTTCTGCTCAAGGCAGGGATTACTAACATTATTGAAACTATGATAGAGAGAAAATAAGCACCAAAGAATGTCAGAACTTGATTTTCTATATAAAAAGTTTTCAATACAGCAGCCAAATGTGTTAATTGATGGCCACTCAAATTTTTGATTCTTTTTTACATATTTGTTATTGTTTGGTAAAATAAATAGCACTGATATGTACGGTAGATGAATTATGTCTGTCACCCAAGTTTCCTAACACCTTTCACACTCAGTGATTTACACTTTGATCTTTTTTGGTACAGTAATGTGTGCTAAAAGGAACTCTGAAGTATATAAACAATTCTGTTTAGCATGTTGCTGAGAAATATGTCCGTATAGTATTTTTGTCTTTTTGCACATGCAGCAGCACTTCAGATAAAAATAACAGAGAAAAGAGACTTTCTGGATTGTTTCATATGACAAACTTTTTGGATTACTGTAAACTTTTTTTTAGCGAGTTACATCTGGCAAGTTTAACTGGTATAGCAGAGAAACAAACGTTTAAAAAATGTTTACAGTTTTACTTTTTCTTCTATTACAGTTTTTACTTTTGCATACAGCACAAAGATACAGCACAGTTTATAGTACAGGGGTTTTTTTTTAGGGCTGAATTCACTGTTAGAAGTTTGCTCAATTATGGCTGTGCTTGTCTAAATTTCTTTTGTTAATGCATTTGAGAATTTAGCTTACCCAGCAGTTAAATATTTCATGCTAATGTGATAGGAAAGGAATGAAAGCAGATACAGTGCATTAAAAATAGTCACCAGAGTGTTTCTAGGGGAATAACTGGTATTTAATATAATTAGAAAAGTAAATTTGGATTGGAATAGCCTGATTATCTCTGGTGTTATCATCACTGAGTAGATCTTTCCACCAATTAGACATTTTTGAGATCTTACTATGAACTTTTCTGGAGAAACAGCATGTGAAACAAATAAATTTCAGATCCTTTTTTTTCTTATTGAAACACAAATTTAGGAAGGAGAAACGAACTTGAAGCATATATTTGTATTTCTTCAAGCAGATTGTCAGTCAGACCAGGGTTACAGATCCAAGGATGAACTTTTGAGAGATGGTGTGGATAGTCTTCCTCCAACTGAAACACAAGTAGAGAAAGATCTTTCTTCTAACACTGAAGACTTAATAGGAGGTTAAGTATGCATGTTTACATTGGTGAAGGCTTTTGGTAATAAATGTGTTTCATGCATTAGACTACCACAAATGCCTAATGTATTGAATTAATAATGTTGCCAGGCTCAGAATACAACAGATTTCATATAGTTATACTACTTCTGTGCCCTAAATTATAGCAGTGGAATGCCTATAGGTAGAAATAGCCTTTTATTACATTAACTTAATATAGAAGGAAAAATTGGACATATGCTGGAGTACACAGTAATTTACATTCCATTTCTCTCATTTGTCTGTTTGAAATCTTGACAATTCTTTTAGCTGTACTTGTTGACCTAATAAAAGGCACTACTTTTTGTTACCAACTCTTCCCAACTATAGACAGCCTTATGGTCATCTCCTGGCTTTGTTCAGATTTTGCCCTTAGTTTTTCTGTATTTTGTTGTTTTCATTACTGAATTTGTTTCATATCTGGGTTATGAGATCTTTTGTGGGAGTTAGGGCTTCTAAAGCTCTCATTTAACAAACTGCCCTGCATGAAAATCTGTGAACTACTGTTCCTACTCTGCTTTGGTTAGTTGAAAAAAATACTATGGGGAGAAATTGGCAAATGCTATAACCCTGTGAACAGCTAAGCACTCTCTGCATAATGCTGGCAACTGTAACCTCTCAGGGTATTACTTCCAGGAAATGCTCAGTACTTAGTAGGACTGATCCTTTAGTTTGTTATTATGTAAGGGGACAGTTGGAGTTTGTATTTTACATATCAGTGCAAATGAAATTACTAAGGTAAATTTACTAATGTTCACATTCTCTTTCTTGCAGAGGTTTCTACAGAAAAATCTTACGAAAAGCAACAGCTGAATTCAGAAACTCCAAGTCCAGCTGATCCACCTGCTTGGGGTAACAGTATTGTGAAAGTTCCATCTGGCATTTTTGATAGCAGTGGAAGGAAGAGCAGTGGTGGTGAGTCACTGGGTGAAACAGAGCTTGCTGAAGTCCTGATCTTGTGCTGTAGTGTTTTGCCATCTGTTTCATGTTATGAAAAGAAACAAATCTTCTGTTCAAGGTGCAGATGTCTCTCACAATGTTTGCTTTCCACCATTATCCTGTGCAGATGGCATAAAAGGAACTTCTGGATTCTAAGGTTGAAAATCACTGTTCCGTAGATTGAAATCAAGATTTTCCTTGCCCTGCACTCAGAGTGTTTCAGTAATATACTAGAAAACATAGAGAAATAGTGTCTCCACTCAATTTTGTCATCTAAGTCTTGCTCATCTTGGATAAGTCTCTATTCCTGCAGCTTACATTGCCAATCTATAATGCAGGAATAATGTGTGTTGTCTGTGTGCTGTACAAAATTTATTTACTTATCTCAAGATTTATGATGAGGAAGATTTATGGATATATAAAAGCCAGATTTTGGGATGAATTTTTTTTCTGCCTTTGTGTCTGTCCTTTACTAAGACAAAGTAGCCCAGCTTCAGTATACCTTGATAGCAAAGAATTGAGTCTCAGGTAAGAAGTTGCCTGGAACATTTTTGACAATTATGAGAACTGATGGCTAGCCAAGAAGCAGCATTGATGTGAGATTCAAACATTCTCCAGCAGGCGGATATGGTACAACAGGTCTTCTCTTGAGGTCCGAATATAATAGAATTTCTGTAGTTACAGAGATTTTTACCTAGCTAACACAGCTATCCAGGCAGTACATATTTCCAATTACCGTGAGGAAATAGGAATATTTATAAGATTAGTTTATATCTTCCGCACGCTACACTTAATTAGCATTTTCTAAATATACGGCTGTGTCATAAGTGAAATAATGCATCTGTATTGGGCAGACACATGTGGTAGTTTTTTTCAGAACCAGAATGAACTATGGAGTTTGATGTTTAAATCTGTGAATATAGCTCTTGGGGAAAAAAAAGCCCAAAACCAACCAGAGCAATTTTTACTTAGAATTGTAGTTCCCTTTAGTTCATGGATGTAATACCTACTCTCTGGGTGTTGGCACAGGGAAAGGAGGTAGGAGCCATACACAGCTTTGACTCCAAAGAGTAGGTGGCTTTTGATCTGCAGGATGCCTTTGCATCCAGTGAAATAATGTGTTAATGCTGGTGTAACTTCTTAATGGGTATCTTGGGACTGCGGTACTCTCCTCTATGTAAGGAGATTAAGGAGATTTCACATGATTTCAGGAAATAAACATTTTTGGTGGCTGTGGATACCATATTATTAATGCATTTTCTCTTTTAGAAACAGTTTCTAGCCCACTGTTCATAACTCAGGATTTGGTCGAAGATGTAGTCTTTGGTAATGTTTCTCCTAAGAAAACAAGTGAAAAAAGACAGAAGAGGCAAAAACTGTTTTCAGAGAGAAGCTGCAGTTTCAGCAGTGAAAGCAGAGCTGGAATGCTGCTGAAAAAAGGCAGCTTGGACTTGCATTCTAAAGAAATAGCAATAATGATGGGAGAAGATGCCAAGATCCTAACAGCAGCTTTATCTGGAGCCAAAACTTCACCCTGTCATATGAATAAATCCCACAGCTTTGAAAATATCCCTGACCAGCAGGTTTCTGACATCAGTGGCACTTGGAGTTGTGTGACTGAGAGTGATTGGGACCTAGAGCATAGGTCTTTACCAGTGCTGGAAGAACCTGGGGAAGGGCAGGAGCATCTTGAGAATGGAAGAGATGGAAACATGACCACAGTGGCAGACATGAATCATGAACAGTCAGCTGAGTCTGAAAACCTGAAACCAGAAGCCAAAGATGCAACTGCTAAAAGAAATAGCTTTTATGGAGTGGTTAAGCCTATCGAAAGGGAAGATGTTGAAGTAGGCTTGGACCCTTTGTCTTTGCTAGCTACTGACAGCACGCAACCAGGTTATCCAGAACCAGGGGAAAAGTTGGTGTCACCAGTTGCAGCACGAAATTTGGCAGATGAAATAGAGAGCTATATGAATTTGAAGAACCCATTGGGTAGTAAGTTTCCCAGCATGGAACTGCACAAGCTGGATAAGGAATCAGAAGCTTCTGGTATACTTGGTCACTCCCAAGAAAGGAGATCAAGCCTGCCTTTGGATCCCATCCTGCCATCCCCCAAGTGTTACGAAAATCGAAGAAGTCCTTCTGTCTCCAGATCCAAAACATTCACTGGACGATCAAAGCAACAATCCCATCCACAAGTTCAAAAGGAGCGGTCTTCATCTTTGACAGGACTGGGTCGTTCTTCTCCACATGGCTCATTGGGAACTGTTGTAACAACTTTATCCAATCTGAAGTTGGACAATATATTGTCTGGACCAAAAATTGATGTTTTCAAATCAGGCATGAAGCAGGCTGCCAATGTGGCCAGTAAGATGTGGGGAGTTGTAACATCGGCTTATAGTTACTCAGATGATGAGGTAAGTGTTTTTCAATATGAAAAGTTTGGGGACAGAAAGTTGGAGGGGTAACTTCTAGGTCCAGAACGTTGCTTCTCTAGGTGGTGTTTTTTATTAAATATTGACTTTTATTAGCTAATAAAAATTACACTTTATCTATGGGTTTTATCCTTACTATTAAAAAAAAAAAAGCTTTTCAAACAAAGCAAATTAGATGGTCTTGATGCACTAAGTTTTAGCTTTTTGTTCTCAACATTGCCCCCATTTATTTATTTATCTTTTTATTTATATGTAAAGAAACTGAACCAAGAAAGCCTAGTAAGTACCAATTTATGTCACCTTAAGTGATGCCATACTTTCTTGTCTTACTACGGAAAACTGGGCTGTGAAAATAAATTACAAACCCAGGAGGTCAGGTTGGTGAGGATTAAAGTTGGAAGTAATAAGGTGCAGCCTGAGCTCTAGTAAATTTACTTGTCAGGAATTTGGAAACTAAATGTTATGGTTCTTCTGTAACTAGCAGTGTCTTTTTCAGAGTAAAACATTTCAGACTACAATGACAAGAATGAAAGAGCATATAGAGAGATGAATATTGTAACTTCCTCTTTTCTATATGTCTTGTTGTTGTGCCTTCAAACACAGTTTTCGCAGTTAGAAATGCTTCTGCTTGACCCAGTTAATCTGTCAATCTGGTGTTTGGTTTTAAGGATCTTTTGTCTCTCCTCTTTAGGCTGTTAAGATAGCTTCTTGTTGCTTTTCTCAAATTCTCCTTTCATTGCCCAGCCTTCATAAAAGGTGGAAAAGGGGAAGAGAGCTCTGACTTCATTTTTATGTGAAACAAATTTAACTGATGTTATTAATAGGGTCTCTAATACTAAATAAATAAATAAAAAAAATATTTTTTTTTTTAACCAGGTGTTACCTGTGACAATGAAATTTCACTGCCTTGTTTTCTTTCCTGAGATTTTTTCCTATGATTTATGTTTCTTCTGTGTGTTTCTATTAGGCTGATCCGTTGCATAGAATTTTGTTTAATGGCATATAATTCCAAGGATGTGACTTATTTTACTTTTCTTCAAGCATCCTTTCATTCTCTCCTATTTTATTTATTTAACTTACCTTTTTTAAATATTGTAATGATTGTACTTTGTCGCATCTTGTGTTTTGGTGACTGAGTTATTCTGCATCATTTCAGCTGGTATGTTTCCTTCCTGTCTCCAATTCTGAGAATAGGACTTTAACTTGACCCTTTTTTGTGGTAGTTACTTCATTTTGTGTAATGTCTGACGAATCACAGTTCTGCATGATTTGTCATGTTTCTCTTGTAATGAAGAAATTTATATCCCTGTTGTTTTGTCACCCAGTTTGTCAATTTTTCAATATCCTCCTGCTTTGTCCAGTATCTGCACTTTTTGAGGTTACATAGATTTATATCTAATAATTTTTTTACATCAGGATTTATCTTAATCTGGTAGTTTAATTATTTATTCTTTAGGATAAAGATGGAAGCCAAATAATGGATGTGGAAGTACTCAAAAATGCTACTTTTTTTTTCTTGCATTAAAGGAAGAAAGCCATCGACCAGACTGTAACTTCCCTGTTGGTTTTGAAGATAATATTTTAGGAGATAATCTGTTGTCAAGAACTGGAGTCTCAGGCCTGCTTACAAATGAGCTTGCACAAAGCACTACTAGTCTTGGCAGTAGCAGCAGCGGTGGAGATGTAGGAAGACTGCATTACAGTGCAGGTGAGATTATTTGGTTTTGTTTTCCCCTGTGTCTTGGGGTGACTTTATGATGTGTATCCCATATCGCTGCCCTATGCCCAGAAATTAATTCCTGTGCCTTTCTATGCCTTTAAACTGAGCCTGAGGGGGGGAAGGAAAAACTGAGCAAAACATTTTCAAAGCAGTTTGCAGCTTATTCAAGGTCACACAGAGGTAGTTGTTTTTTTTTTTCCCAGCTGTGGCAGGGGGGGATGGAAGCACCCGGCTTGCTGCTTTCCAGTTCAGTTTCTTTTTCTCCAGAGAGAGACTGAGAGTTGAATTTTTTTTTTCTTCCCTGGAATTTCGGATTTTCTCCCTTTTCTGCTGGACTGCTTCAATATTAGAACACATCAGGAGGACTTTCCACCGAGTGCAGAGGGCCTTACTATAATACAACTGGATTACAATACAACAAACAGGGAGAACTGTTGTATGTGAAATCACTCAAAACAGTGGAAGCTATGATAATGTGAAATTATTTCAAGCCCTTAAGAGAATTACAAGCAAATTTTTACTTCCATTTTATACTCTTCTCTTGCAGTATCAAGTAGCTAATGCTTCTCTCTTCATTGAATGTATAAATATGCAGGAGTTTAACCACAAAAATACTTTCTGTGTATGTGATAGGAAGATTACTAACTAGTTATAGCAAGGAACACCTGCTCATTCATGTAAAGTCATAAGACCCTGAAAGTATTAATAGTGAAATATTAATACAGAAAAGCTGAGCAGTTTGAGAACTGCAGATAGGTGCATAACTAACAGAGACAGATCATTTGAGGGAGGAAAGAAGCAAACCAACCAAAACCAAACCAACAGAACAACCCCGTAGTTCCATGTGCACGAAAAACCTAAAGCAATACACACTAAAAGTTCTTCATCTTTACCATGGAATAGGAGGCGTTGGATACATACTTGGATGTACATGGTAAATAATTGATGACTGTAAGCCTATAGCAAATTGTCCATCCCTCCCCTGCCAGATGTAAAACTGGATTAAATAAATCTAATAATTTTCAGTTCAGATTTGGTTCTTATTTTGAGAAAAAATATGTGGTTTTGAGCCAGCTGTGGGTTTGGTTTAGGTCTCTATGTAATGCAGTACTTCAGTGATGCAGATATTGTAAAGCCATCTGCATCAAGAGAGGAGGAACTGTCTTGCATACTGGAGACAAGATGGCTCTGTCTCCCAAAATCTTGGCATGATATCTTAGATATCTTCTAGTTTCAGTTAGTTAGGAGGGTTATAAGAACTAACTGTAAAGAGGGGCAGCCAACAAGGCATGTAAAATTTGTTCACAAACATAATCTTGAACTGAAAAAACAGAGGAGCCTTCTTTATGATGAGGGGATACTGGTGGTGATTTTTTGAATAGAAAAATTTGGGCATGTCAAAAATAATTTTGAAAATTTTTCCTTCTAAGTGTGATTCCAACCATTTTCTTCTGGTGAATATATTCCAACTTCTTTTCCCCTTTTCCTGGATGAGGCTCATAACCATAAAACCTAGCATTACCGAAGAAAGAATCTTTGGTTTAGTGCAGCGTTAATCAGGGAAAACCTAAGCGCAGTAATGGCATTTTTGATATCGTACGCCTCACCTGGTGCTGTCCTTATGTGTGCTATTTATATATGGGTGTATTATTCAAGAAGTCATGACTAACCTTTTAGAGTTGGTCAATATACATTGAGCAATCTTACTGCTCTTTGCCAGTCTATTTTTTTTGTGTTTTTCTTTTACTAATCTGTGATACATTGTGTTAGAAAAATAACCTTGAAATGTTAATCACAAATGTTATATTTATCTATATTGTAATTATAATGTCAATGAGTTACAGATACATGTATCTTTGGAGATCTTTTGGTACAATTTTCTTGCCTTGGTTGAACAGCAGTTGTTTTCTTTGGGGATGGATTAGTCATTCTTTGGTTGAATACAAAACTCAAATGACTCTTTTTGTGCAGGTGAAGTTTCATTCCCAAAAAGTATGAAAGTTCTAGATTCTGAGAAATCAGAGCACAGCTCTTCGCATAATACTAGTTTATCCAGCATTTTCCAGAACTATGCAATGGAGGTAAGATAATAAACTCATAAATTAAAGCTATAATTAGTCAATATTACTGTATGCATTATTACCTGTTTAGTTGCATTGTGGCAGGTTTCTTCAAAACAATTTTTTCCTTGTTTCTACTGCAGAGATGCTTAATACTTGTAGGTTAGAGTGCAACAGCAGCTTTAAAAAAGAAGAGCCTCTTAAATACTTTTATGCATCCCTCATATATAGAGAGAAAAAAATGTTGAGGGAAGGGTCAAGACTTGAAGTGAAAGAGAAGTTAGAGATGAAACAGGAGCTTTTGTGAGGTTTTAGATTTTTTTTCCTTATGAAAATTGTGTTGTTACTAAATAATTATTTATCATTGTTAAATAATGATGATGATAGTGATGAGTTGACCACAGCCAGCAGCAAAGCCCTCTCACAGGTATTTGCTTACTCCCCTCTCAATGGGAGAGAGAATTGAAAGCGCAGAAGAACAAAGCTTGAGGGTTGAGATAAAGACAATTTAATGACTGAGCTGGGGGAAAAGAAATAGAAAAGACAGAGACACAACAACAACAAAAAAATAGTAATGGAGAGATCAGTCAACACCCTGACACCTCAAGGAAGAGTTGCCTTGGAAAAAACACAGAGTTTTGTCTCTGAGCATGATGTTTCCTGTATCATTTTGGTCACACAGTATCACTTTGGTCAGCTGCAGTCAGCTGTCCTGGCTGTGTCCTCTCACAGCCTCCTGGCTGGGTTGGACACATAATGAAAAAAAATCCATGATGGTGTATAAAGCCCTGTGCAGCAATAACTAAAACATTGGAGTGTTATCAGTTAACATGAAGCTGGTTACCAGTCTGAAACACAGGACTATAAAGAATACTAACGAGAAAATTAACTCTATCCCAGCCAAAACTAGTGAAATAATGTTTTAGTATGCTTCTCAGTTTCAGTTAGTACATGTAGATGCTTTCAGATTTCAGATATGTAGGCAATGGTCACTGTGTTTGCCTTGGCTGCTTTTCTTTCAGCTGCAGTGTTACCTTGCTAGGTCCTATGTCGTTTTCATTTATGTTTGATGTTCTGGACATCTAGGCTTGTCAAGCTTCTGCACTGCATTATATAAAGGGCATAGCATAATAAAATAAAAATGTTATTGGGCAAATATCTAAATTGTATTAGCTCTCAAATTTATTAGAAGCTGTATTTGATGCTGTTTTTTCGGATTTTTCTCCCACGTGAGTGAAACAATGAAGTAAGAGGCACAAGGTGTATAGTCCTTTCTTCAGATAGTAGAGGATTAATTTTACCATCTTTTCTCCAGTTCCCTATCTAGCTTAGTGGTAAGACTTCTGTTAGGTTAAAACACAAATTTCTGGTTTTCCACTTATATTGGATTTGCATGGCAAAGATTTGGTAGCAGAGGGGTTACAGGGGTGGCTTCTCTGAGAAGCTGCCAGAACTATCCCCCATGTCCAGCAGAGCCAATGCCAGCCGCTTCTAGGATGGACCCACCACTGGCCAAGGCCAGTCAGTGACAGTGGCAGCAATGCTGGGATAGTGTATTTGAGAAGGCAAAAAGAATGCTGTGCAACAGCAGCTGCAGGAGAGGAGTGAGAACACGTGACAGAAACACCTCTCCAGATACCCAGGTCAGTGCAGAAGGAGGGACAGGAGGTTCTCCAGGTACTACAGCAGGGATTCCCCTGCAGCCTGTGGTGAAGGCCATGGTGAAGCAGCTGTGCGCCAGCAGCATCTACACCATGCTAGAGCAGGTGGATGCCCAAAGGAGGCTAACCTGGTAGACGGGAGCCAGTGCTCCTGGCAGGACCTATGACTCGGTGGGGAGAGGAGCCCAGGCTGGTTTGCTGGCAGGACTGGTGACCCTGCAGGAGACGCATGCTAGAGCAGCTAGTGAAGAACTGAAGCCCGTGAGAAGGGCTTGGAGAAGTTAGTACAGGACTGTCTCCTGTGGGAGGGACCCCACACTGAAGCAGGGGAAGAGTGTGAGGAGGAAGAAGTGTCAGAAAAACATGGGATGAGTTGACCACAATCCCCATTTCCTATTCCCATGTGCCATTTCAGGGAAGGAGGTGGAGAAGTCAGAAATTAAGGTCAAGCCTGGGAAAAAGGGAGGTGTAGGGGGAAGGTGTTTTAAAATTTGGGGTTAATTCTCATTACCCTACTTGAACTTTTAATTGGCAGTAAATTAAATTAATTTCCCCTAGTCGAGTCTGTTTTGCCTGTGGCAGTGATTGCTGAGTGATCTCCTTGTCTCAATTGTGTGTGACTCACAAGCCTTTTGTCACATATTTCTTCCCCTATTTGCTTAAAGAGGGAGATTGACAGAGTGGCTTTTGTGAGCACCTGGCATCCAGCCAGAGTCTACACACCACACTATTATAAAGGTTTCTTTTGTGTTTGATTGGTTTTGTGGGATTTTTTTTCCTTTTTGGATAAGTAGACATGCATTTACTTATACAATTCAAAACAATTTGTGTATTTATAAGTTTTCATAGAAGCAAAAAATTGCAAATGCTAAATTGGTAGCCTTTTAGCGTAATGTTTCTTCCATGTCAAAAATAAATTACTAATGTATTTATTTCATAGGTAAAAGTTACTGTGGACGAGATAATTCTGAGTATGGTGAGAAAGAAGTCGTGAACTCACTTCTCCCCATTGGTCTTCTGATACATGTTAAACTTCTGTGGGTACTAAGACTATAAAAAACAATTGTAAAAGAATCCTGATAATATTAGTTCTCTGCTGTTCTAGGTCTTGATGTCAAGCTGCTCTCAATGTAGAGCTTGTGATGCTTTGGTTTATGATGAAGAAATTATGGCTGGGTGGACAGCAGACGATTCAAACTTGAACACTACATGCCCTTTCTGTAAAAGTACCTTCCTACCTTTCCTTAATGTTGAATTTAAAGACCTTCGTGGCTCTGCAAGGTCAGTGCATTTTATAGATACTCTGTTTCTGCCTTCGTACCTGTGCATAGTTTTATTTATTCACAAGAGGATCTTAGATATTGTAGCAATTGGAAAAAACCTGGACCATGTTCTAAGTTGACGGAATTGCTTTATTAAGCACACAGCAGTATTTATATGTTTTTTTTGGTGCACAAGTTTAGGATCAAACTATGCGGCTGGTGATTAGGAAACTAACCAATCACACGAATAAATGTCAAAGCAGATGTTTCTTGCTCTTCTATCTCGGACACTCTCACACAACCCACACAGTTGTGTTCTGGGCCGCTTAATTGAAGCATTCTTACATAGGTATTTATGGCTGAGGATGATCTTTTGCTATGTACTTTCTCATGGGAAAAAGGTGCTTGTTAAGGTCAACAGGAGCAGCCTCTTCTACAGATATCTCTCCCCATCTAGATGTACGGAAGAATGTTGCTGCCTATTTGATGGTCGTGATTGTATTGAAGGAAATTATAGGTCATGTAAACTATTGAGTTGCATTGTAAAAACAGCCAAAACCTGAAGAACCGGTTGCCTTTTTATCACTTTTTTGTTTCCTATTTTCTATGTAAGCATAACTGTACAGAATGTGTAAGTCTGTTTTCATTTTGTTTCAATGTTAAAACAAAGCCTATGGACCTTAAACTGTATAAAAGCATATGAAGAGGTTTTTAAATCTGTCAGCAAAGAATTTTTCCCAGATCATATTTGCTAGCAGCTTTTAGTTCCAGATGCTCCGCCTTATTGTTTCTCCAGTTTAAGCTTCTCTACTTATTGTTTTTAACCTCTTTTAGCTGCACTGTGGAAAATGGAAATTAATTTTAAGTTCCAGTTCTCACTGTAGTGGTTATTGCTGTGAAACAGAGATTCCACTAGTGTTCTCTAATGCAGAAATTTAACATCTGTATTAACTGTAGAGTGTGTACTTAAGAGACTTAGCAAAGCAAGACCCATTTGTGTTGTCCTGTGCTTATAGTGGTGTATGATTGTGCAGTCTGTAATGTCAGATTACAATAGCAACCATTTTCAGTGATGTGTCAGCTATTAATATGCTGTTGCTGATTTGGAACCATGACAAACTAAGGTTGCTTGTAATGATTTTTGTCCAGTGTAGGATGTCTTTTTGCAGATCGAATCTTGTTATGTGTTAATTTACTCTGCCTGTGTAAGTTGCAGGGGTGAGAGTAGGATGGAGTTTATGTCCTGTTGTCAAGCTTTTTAATGTTGTCTCCTTTTTTTGCTACTTTTGAAAATTAAATGTAGAAAATAATAATTTTATGACTCTGTATCTTTACCTTTGTATTTTTCTCCCTCCCATTCATGTAACTAGCTTTTTCCTGAAGCAAAGTACCTCAGGAGATAGTTTACAGAGTGGTACTCTACCATTAACCACGGATCCCCTGGAGCAGAAACTGTTGACCAGTCCACCTGTTGATGACTTGATCAGTTTTTCAGATCACCTGCAGTCCAGCCACACCATAGCTGAAGAAACCAGCTCTGCAGCTGAGCAGGGGTAGGTAAAACAGGATTGTTAGTTCTGTCAGAAATGCATCGGTACTTCCACACTTAAAAGGGTAAGGCTGGCTTTTATACCAAATGTGGTGAAGTACAGTTGTAACTTGAGGATCATCTCTTTCCTCTCACTCTTTTTGCATGTTTTAAGCATGCTTTTATCAGTTTGAAGTAAACTCATTCCACAAGTGAGTAGGTTCTAGAGACACAGCTATAGAAATAAAACTTCATGTCCATCCACTATGAATCAATTAGTAGAACCTCAACTCAGTGTGATTAAAACCCCATCACCTTTTAAACTCGCACAGAAATTCAAGCATTGCTTCTCCTTTCCTTGTATGTATGATTTAAAAAGAAGGACACTGCATTACGGGAAAAAATTAAGTCCATTTGCTGGAACACTTTGAGAGAAAGTTCTGGGAGCACTCAAGACTTGTGCTGAGCTTGTGTTCTATGACAAACAAAATCTGTGTAAAACTCAGAAAAACAATACCACTTTTGAAATAGTTTGAGGAAAAAAAGCATTAAGAGGAAGGTGTCATCTTGGACAAGGGAAGAATTGAAATAATGCTGCTATGAATTGTGACCTTTTTGCTGGGATTGCTTACATTTTGTTGTAATTGTTTGGGGTTTTTTAAATCATTATTCCATTTGAAGTTCTGGAGTATTAGTGCCTGAGAGTAATGAGCTAATGTCTGTGTCAGACAACTAGAGCTTTAATCAATGCAATAGTAGTTAGTCTTAATACACTAAAAATTAAAGGTGGTATTGCTTATGTTAACATCTTAATTTTTATGGCAATGTATTTTTAACTAAAGTAAAATTTAGGAATGAAAGTCACCTGTAAATAATCTCTTCTCTCTCTGCAGATTATATGGAAGCAGACACTTTCTGTTTCATTTTGTTCTTCTGTATTCTAGTTGAAGTAGTAGTTTCATCCATTATAATTGTAAGGAGCACAGAATGAATATTCCCAGATCTGCAAATGGCTTGGTTGTGTGTGTTAAATCTGACAAGCCTGAGTTTACTTAAATTAGCTTTCTGGATGAGTTTGACAGAATTTTCTTATTATTATTTTGGCATGCAATTTTTAAATTGTTTTCTGTTATACTGTTGTTCTGTTCATGACACTTAGAAAATAAAGGGAAGAGGAAGTAAAGATGAGCATAGTGAAAGGAAGATAATCTTCATAGATTGGGAAAACTGTAGATTGCTGTTTTTCTAAGCAAGGTAAAGCTGTACCAGAGCAGTGGTATCTGTACAGAACTACAGTGCTTTCAGATTCATATCTTAAGTTACACCCAGCTGCTTTTCTGGGAGGATATTTATACTGGTCTGAGAGGCATTTTGTTCTGTATTCCCTAAACAATGGAGCTAAGTAGGAAAGTACCATTTCTTATTAATAGAGAAAATTGGTTTGGAATCTTTACTTGGCAGCCTTTCTCTGCTTCCTTCCTGTTGCCATAGAAATACTGAATAGTTTCATATCAGCACATTTTCTTCTAAAATTCACACAGTGAAGTGGCAGAAGAGAAGACTATAGATCCCACAACCATGGAGACACGTGCCAATAGTCCACCAAAAAGGGGTGTGTCCTTGACTCGGAGCCACAGTGTTGGAGGTCCACTGCAAAACATTGATCTTTCCCAGAGACCGTCTCATGGCATTTCAACAGTTAGTCTTCCAAATAGTTTGCAGGAAGCTGTGGTAAGTCTAGAAGTTGCATATTCAGTTGAGAGAAAAATATTGAAGACTTAATTAATGAACTTAATAATATTCTACTACTAGCTTTCTTGTCCATTTGGGGAATGGGAATGGCCAAGCATATTTTCACCTTCTTATAACTGAAAAAATCTTAGTTCAGTTTATCTAAAATTGCTTTTACAGTACTTTGTATGAACAGATCTGCTTGATTTGAAATATTCTCTCTAAGAGAATGAAGCTAGTCTTTGTCTTTCTAAAACTGGAAGTTCAATAGTAAAACAACTCCTACACCAGACTAAACACAATAGCGCAACATGTTGCAAGAATGAAAGTTTGTTCAATTTCTGTGCTCTTCCTTACACTCCTCCTGTATGTCCTGTTAGTCTTACCTGTTGAGTGGACAGGAAAAGGTAAGAGGCAGTATTGAGCCTCTTACCTTATTTGTGAAAATAAGTGTTTCTCCTCTCTTGGTGCTTGTTATTTTCCAGAAGCTGCCTTAACATGCGAACTTATGATTCAGTTCCACAGCTGATATAATTACTGACATTTCTCTTCAATTTCCATTGCTGCAGGCTTGGTACTGGCTACCAGCTTAGATAGCTTGAAACTGTACAATCAGGAACAAGTTCTAACAAATTAGCATTTTTTTCTTGTTCATATAATAGAGAAAGCCTAGGTGATTGATCTTTAAAATTAAGAAATCCCTAATGGTCAAAACTGCCAATGCTGTTAAAGTTATTGTGTGTTCAGTAGTACCAGAGGCTTCTTCCAAACATCAAAAGAAACTCTGCAATGAAGGTTTCCAGGGCAAGTAATCTTGAAGAGTACTTCTGGAAAAAAAATCTTCTTTGTTTTAGTAAAAAACAAAAACAAACATAAAAAAACCCCACACCAAGCAAACAAACAAAGACCAACCAAACAAAAAACCCAAACAAACAAAGAAAACCAAAAAACCAAAACCTTTTTTTTGTGCATTTTTAGGATCCTTTAATAAAACGACCTAACCCTGCCCCTGTATCTGTACCCTATTTGAGCCCTTTGGTACTGCATAAGGAACTTGAATCACTGTTGGAGAATGAGGGAGAGCAAGTAATCCATACATCCAAATTTATCAATCAACACCCCATAATCTTCTGGAACCTAGTCTGGTATTTCCAACGGTTGGATCTGCCTAGCAACTTACCTGGACTCATTCTGACATCTGAGCACTGCAATGATGGCGTGCAGGTAAGTGGCTTCCTCGTGTTAGAACGGCGGTATTACCGTGAGTTAAGCTGGAGAGCTTGGTTCAAAAATACTGGGTAAGTAATTCCTGAATAGCTGAATATAAGTTACTGGGTTTTTATAATACAACTAGGTAGGTTTGTTTTCCATAAGGATTCGTGAAGGGAGATGTGTGAAAACAATCTTCAAATTCTAGTCAAGATGGTCTCTTTTAAAAAGCCAGAGAGTAGGATTCATTGATGAATAGGAAGAAAGGAAAGAGGATGTGTCTGCAAAGAACTCAAAATCTGTAATATACTGCAATACACACAGAGTGAGTTACATACTTGAGTTTATAATCTTTAAAGTTAATGGACAGTATTTTTTGTTCTCTTGCAATAATAGGTTTTGCTATTCAAACTCCACTTTGTTTCAGTACTACATGACTAGAACAAAAGAATGTAGAACAGATCTATTTTTTGAGTACTTTGTGTTTCTAATTTAAAGGAGTAGATTGAAAACGATATGATTTTTATGTGTAGGTACAAACACAAAATTAAATATGTATTTGTACCTGATGCATGCAAAAAAAGAGGTGTTCTTTTCCTATCTAATTATACGCGCTTCAACTTCAAAATTCTTTCCCTCAATTTTCAAAGAAACACCCACCTAGAACTGAGAAAAATTTTGCAAGAAATGTACTTGAAGACAATACTAATGAAATCTATAGCATCCTGGAAAACCACAATGCTGTAAGAGGGAAAACAACAGGATGGGACATAATACCATGTAATTACTATTTAAATAGGCACACTAAGTGGTAAATTTTTCTTGCCTGGTAATTCTTGCTGTATTAGTGATTCCAGGGGCACTTAATTTTATAAAATAATTACATAACTGTTGCTTTGACTTCCATATATTTTTTATGGAAATAAATAATATTTGCATACATATGAAGATTCTTTGTGCTTTTTGGGAAGGCCGACATATAGACATGCATACCAAAATGTTCGTCAGGTCAGAAAATACTGCGGTATGGTATGATAAGTAGTACAAATCAAATACAGTGTTTGGGGCACAAAAAATATTTCCAGGTATATACTTATAAATATTTTCTTCAGATGCCTGTAGAAAATTAAATGGTCTTCATACATTGGGATAGATTAAAAAAGGTAATTAAATGTTGCAGTACTTGTGACTGCTCTGGTTGAGTGCAGTTTACTGTAAAAGATATCATCTGTTCCTCTTTGTTAGATTCAAGTTAAATAGAGTAAACCTTCTTTGTCTGCAAAATTAGTAAAAGAACATGGTTTTTAAATAATGTAACACTGTCCTGGTGTTTTTAAAACTTTTTCTCTTTCCTCATGTGTTTTAGCTTCCTTTGACATCTCTTGCTCAAGATAGCAAGCTAGTATACATCCATCTTCTATGGGACAATATCAACCTCCACCAAGAGCCAGGGGAGCCCCTGTATATATCTTGGAGAAATCTCAGTAAGTGAAACAAATGCTACAGAAAGCAGAGGGAGCAGAGACTATGGAAAGAAACTGTTGTTTTATAGTGGCTGATGTGCACACAGCCCATCAATTTGCAGTATTTTTTAGTGTGTGAAGTATCTGCAATCCCTTAAGTACTTCACATAGTTCACATAGTTAGTTGTGAAAATAAGTTTAATCTGTTCATCATATGTCATACAGTTTCAGGGGGGAGGAATTGCTGATTGCTCTACATGTGGTGCTAAATAAGCCTCACTTGTTTTGAATGTTTTGCTGCATGATCTGGTAATAGCTCTGCAGGCATGTACAAGAAGGCTGTATTACAAAAAGGTATCTTGTACTTCTGTAAATGAACAAAATATCACAAGTCCCATTAATAGATACATTTGGCACCTCTCTTGACTGTCACAAAGTAAGACCAAAGAAAGCCTTGTCTAGCATAAAAACAGGCAGACTGGTTATAAGAACTTAAGGATTTCCTTACTTCTGATCATCAAAAAATCTTTGTTGATCTAAACTTCTAAGTCCCTGTTTTAACTTTTAAAAACTGCTAAAAACTGTGTAGTGTGCTAATTTTGGTTCTAAGTAATTAAAAAGGGTTTGTTGAAAAATGTCCTAAAAATAACAACACTGATCAGAAAAGTACATTCAAGCGCACCAAACAATGTGGTATTTCCCTCAGATTCTACAAAGTATATTGATGTAACCATAATAGATGAAAAGCATCCCCAAATCATCTAGCCATGGATGAAGATGCATAAATATATATATTTGTGTAACAAAGGAGCAAAAGGCCTGTTTTAGATGTGGAGGAAAAATAGCTTTTTAGACAGGCCATATAGCAGTGTCAGAAGATATTTTGAAAACAAGAAATTACATTTGTAAAGCATCATATATGTCAATTTTATGAAAATGTCATGTTGGTGTGGTGAAGATTACTAGGCTTGGTCTGCAATTCATTTACACACCATGTACTCACTGCCTAGTCTGTAAACTAACTTCTTTTCCAGTACATGGACTTACTATTCCCTCATGAGTCACTGTTTTCCAGAAAATACTAGTTTGGTGTTATTCTGAATGTGGCATTTGAAGTAACAAATCACGATGGTAAATGTCTTGATCATTTTCTTTCTTGTTTGATTCAGCTGTGCATTATCTATTTCAATATGTATCCCAAAGTTACCAGTTAATTGTAGGTGGCTTTTAAGATGGGCTTTGATAAGAAAAGTTTCTTTGCTAAGAAAAGTGGCACTTCTATTTTATTTCTTTTCCCTTGTTTAACAATAATCTTCTTGCAGTGAACCTAATTTTTAAGTACAGCAATGAATCTGAGCTAACCAACCATCACAGGCAATCTGATGCTGGGTACTCTTCAGTCTCTTGTGTTTCTGTCATGTGCGACCTCTTGCACATGGATACTTGATGCATCCTGTCACTTTTGGGTGAAGTTACTTCTGAGTGAAGACTATATGCAGACAAAGTCCTTCCATTTTAACAAATTTCTGTAGATTGAGTAGAGGTTGTCTATGTGTATCTCACTTTTGGAAATACTTCTGCTTATTAAAGTGGAAAAAAAATCTTTACTGCTTTAATAGTCTGTATGGTTGTACTTCCCAGATTCTTCTGAAAAGAAACCCTCCACACTGGCAGAAGATCAGCAGGCAACAAACACTTTGTTAGAGAACATCAAACTAAGTATTCAACACAATGATGTTATTAAGCCGATCAACCTCCTCCTACAGAAAGTTAAGCCAGATATGAAACGACAGAGGTAAAGGGATAATCTCTTCTTAGTTTCTCCCCACTAAAAATTAAATAAGATCAGACTGTGTACATTTCATAGTGATAATATCATAAGGACCTCTGGGGAAGATTCAGTTTCATTTGTGCCCACCAAAAACCACGTGTATTTCTTTATGCCTATGTTTACGAAGAGATGCACTCTGTATGCAGATGCATGGTGCATCCAGATCAAATGGATGAATGTGATTCTTTAATGAAAATGGACATTTTACAGTCAGTAAGAAAAATGCAGGTATCAATTACACAGATTTTGACGGTACTCCAGGTCTAGAAAATTGACAAATAAAAATGTACAGCATCCTGTTGCAGTGTGTGGAATATTCTCCCTAGTTACATCTTTTGAAATTCCAGCAGCCTGGAGTACTGGCTATGAAAAGTGGATGCAGCATGATCCACAAAGAGAGGGAGATATGTAAATAATTCCTGTAATGGTACATTTTGTAATCTGCACTGCAGTTCAAGGAAGGCTTTGTACAAAAGCACAGGCTCTGAAGTAAATTACAGCAGATGTGTTTGACATTTATCATGCTAAGTCATCTTTGTTTCTGTATTTTGTAGTTACTAAAAAGAAACAGAAACTGATTTGCCTAGAGGACCATCTTTATGACTTCCACAAGGGGAAAAAAAGAATATCTGATTATTTAGTGATATCTATTTTTGAGATAGATCATGACATTCTGAAACAAGAAACAAAAAGTATGGGTGACCTAAAAGAAACCCACACAGGGCTTCATGGTCAGGCAGGAACAAATTAATAATAAATAAAAAAGTGGTGGTTAATTTAATATTTCTTGTTTGCTTGGCATTTTGATGGCAGAGGAATTTTTCATAGAAAATGTAACTACTAGGATCTAGAAATAATACTTCTTTCTGCATTAAGTAAAAGTATTCAGGCATTAGAGCTGGTTGTCATGGAGATTGGTCACTGTCTTCACAAGCAAGGTTAACAAAACAGCTGCAGAAACTACATAATGGAAGTCTTCAATATTGACTTTGTAAACAGGATAGTTGGTGCTTTCATTAACTCACCCTTCAAAATATTCCCCTAGGAGTTTTTACAGGGAAATTCTTTTCCTGTCTCTGGTGTCTCTTGGAAGAGAAAACATTGACATTGGTAAGTAAAAAAAACTGTGAAATGTATAGTCCCTGTGGATATTTTACATGAAAGCTAGTGTATAAAACTGACTTTTCATCCATGAGTTTCTAAGATTCAGTTGTGTTTTAGTGAGAAGTAGTGGGCTGTCAGTCTTTAGGTGTTGGTTTTATGTAAATAAAATTCATATGGAACAAATAACGCTGACTTTGTTTGAAAACAGTAATGAGTTAGTTTGTAACAAAGGGTATTGAAGAGCTTGAAGTTTTAATTCCTCATGTCTGAAAGCTTGTTTCCAGTCTTGTCCATCTTTCTCCGACCCACATATCAGATCTATGTCATCTAAACACCTGATTTCCCCCCCCCTCCTGATGTGTTCTATCCTGTCTTCTATTTGGTGCTATGCAGTCGAAGTGAGTCCCTTGTGGGGGAACGTGATAGCCAAAATACATTGGGAACAGGCAAACGGAACTGTGAAAGAAGCAATGGGCAGGCACTGTGATGTGTTGTGGTGCCACACCATCTTATGGAGATGCTTTTCAGGCCCTCTGAGAGGGTGCATTTAAAAAAAAAAAAAAAAATCAGCATCTAGTGAGTGAAGATAATTTTGTTACTATATAAAAATCACCAAAAGCATTTTATAGGACTAGTATAGTGTGTTGTACAGTGTTTGCAAAATAACCTCAACTGTGCTTTTTCTATTTCAGAGGTCTTTGATAGTGAATACAGACTTGCACTTAAAAAACTACCAGAGGAAGTTCTTGAAAAGATGCAGAAAATAGATGCTCCACCAAGCAGCAGGGTTGAGTGTTGCAGGAAGTGCTTTGGAGCACCTTTAATATAAAAACAAGAAAGACGCACACTAAACTTTTGAGAGACAAAAGCAGAGGTGAACAAACCAGGAGCATGGTGATATATACACTTTTGAATCCCAAAAGGTGTTAATTGAGCAATTTGTCAAACCAGTTTCATTGAGCTGCAACATATATTCTTCTCTTTTATCTCATAGGCACATTGTAAAGTATGTCAAAATGTTTTAAAATTATGAGTATGTTTCAGTGGTTGGTCTGCTTTCCCCCCATATATATTTTTTAATTTCCTCAAATTTTTCCTCCACAATATCAAGTTGTTCAAAAAGGTGATGACTAAACAGCAGTCTATAATTGGTGACTTTCTTAAGGGCCACCAATATTTGTGTATTTTAATGAAGTACTTTTCCAGTACTCAGATTCTTCATTGCTTCTTTAAAATCACCTTTACCTAGAGGGGGATCCTTTTATTAGTGTGTGGTGTGGTTGTATGAATGCAAATATTTCAAACCTTGTATTGGAAGCTGCAATGCAGTTGCTTTCGTCAGATCACAGTACCTAAAATTGGTACCCTTCTCCTTACTCTTGTCCCAATCAGTATTCTGAATTACCTTTGCTGACCTTTTCACAATGTGTGTCTATTGCTGTGAGAAAACAGAAACTTACACTCAACTTTCCTGTGTTCTCTATCTGATAAACTATAAGATCCTGTAAACGTACTGGCTGCTTCCTCCAAAGAAGGATAGGCTTCTACACAAAGCAGCTCAGAGGTGGATGGCTTTCTAAAAATTAGGTAGGAAGCTCAAATGGTATTAGAATACATACAAGGATTGTCAACAGATACTGCCTGAAAAAAAATTATGCTTTATACTATTTGCATGTGTGCTTAAGAAGTGTCTTCCTTGAATTCTTTGTCACCCTCTCCCTTGGTTTCATACTAGCCTGTGGGTTAATTGTTTTGCACTGATAGTCCAGATTCAATATTTCAGTTAAAATGTATTTATAAATGTGGTCTTCAAGGTGTATATTAGCAGAAATGGAGTGCTTATGTGTATGATCTGAAAAGATGTATCCATCTTTTGGATTGCGTCTAGTAGATAAGACTCTTCCTCACCTCACATATTTAATTGACTACAGTAGTCATAGTCTTGGCAAGGAGAGCCTGGATACTGGTCAACAGTTTAAAAGTTTCTGTTACTTGAAAAATATTATAAGATTTATTCCAGGCTGAAAGCTAGTGGTGTGGCTTTTACAATGGAATAATTTGTAGAGAAAAAAAGATATCTGTAGCATGTAAAAGGAGCATAGATTAAAATATTAATTGCATCTGGGCATGAATGTGTTTGCTTGATACTACTTTTAAAAACTTTCATTCTTCAAAATTATGAGGGATGAAGATCTGTCTGGAACAATTTTTACATTAAACAATAAAACAGATTTTTTTTATGAGGTGAAAACAAGGGAGTGGCACTATTTGTGACAAAATATATTTGCATCATAGACTGATGCCTTATATTTTGTCTAAAAGTGCTGATCCTAAGTTAATATGGGGATATTACCTAGACAGATTCTCTCCTGATAGAACTATTGTGCTTTCTCAACAACTAAAAGTGAGAAAGCACAAACTTTTTTTTTATTATTCTTTATTCTTTGGGTTTATGCATAGTTGCTTGCTGATACCTGACCTACATAACAATTAAAAAACAGTCCTTGATTCTTCATCTTTTCCCCTCTTCTCCAGTTACACAATTGGCACGATTCTGTCCTTCTAAAGTTAAAGTCTATCTAAAGCATTGATCCAAACAACTTACTATTTCTACAAATCAAAGTCAGCAATTTTTTCCATGTAACTCTATACATTCTTTTCCAACAGACAGCTACACAAAGACCATATTTGAGTGTTAAATGGACAAACCATGTGATTATGTGATGCAACTTGCAAGGAATCAAGTTTTAGTTATCCTTAAATTCTCCCAGCTCATTAAATTGCAAGGAAAATCTGTCTAGTGAGTGCTGTTTTAGATATGTGAAATCCAAACAGTTTTAAAACATAGTAAAATAATATTATTATGAACTAGTTTCCATAAACACATAATCTTCCTTTCCAAACAACTTTCTCGTATGTTGCTGAAAATACAGATTAATCAGGTAGTAGTGTTGTAAAGAAGGCAAAGCAGATTGTGTCACAATTCTAGTGTTTAATGTTAAACCTTTCCCAGGTATATACACTAGACAAATAAAACCCAACAAAACTAAAGCCAGAGGAGAAAAGGACGGCTGCAGAATTGAACTTGCTTTGATTTACTCTTGCATATTGGCATTTTTGTACACTACAAATTAACTGCTGTTCCTGGTGTAGGCACCTGGATTTCAGAGTGGTAGAGGTCCTGCATGTAGCTGCTTGAAATCTTTTATCTGCATATTGGAATTGATTCTTTAATATAGAATAAAAAAAGGAAGACTTTATCCTTTTTATAGAAAGTTTTTAATGCTTAGGTTTTAGTAGCTAACTAATCAGTTGGTTCTTGAATGTAATCCATAACTCAGATGAAAAGGGAGATCTCTGAAAACAATTTGTTTTTATCTCAGAAGATCCTTTTTTATGGGGAAAAAAGTGTAAGAGTTTAACAAAATCTGGCCAAAAATAAGCAGGGAAAATTTTTAAAAGTTTGTTGTGAGTACATTGCAACCACTTTTGTTCTTCTGAAAATTAGGCACTAAAGGCACATTTCTGCAATTTAGTTGACAGGATGAACTTCTTGGGCTATATGGGGATGACTTAGTTACCTACAAATGCTTCTGACTTGTTTGACGCCCAACTCCTAGGAATCCAAATTTATCTGAATCCATAATAGATTACTGATCTGGGCAAAGTGTTGTGAAGGAGGTATGTGGATAAAGCTTGATTTTGGTTCTGTTGCTCTGTCAGTATAAACAGAAGAAGTAGCATTTTGCTCACTTGTGAAACTCTTGCCTCCACATACTCTTTCTAGTATTTCAACAGCCAGTGTTCAGAAGGAGATGGTTCTTCTGTGTATATTTTGTAATTCCCGTGTACAACCTGAAGGAAACATTTGCAGATCAGCATTAACTTCAAAACACGCAATGTGTGCACAAAGTGAGGGCATAAAGCAACCTGATAACAGATGTAGATGCAAACAATGAATTTCAGGAA
>NW_008237273.1:927303-932113 GCF_000691975.1 Corvus brachyrhynchos
ACTTAGAAAGTTTGTATTGGAAGAACAATTATCAAAGAGAAGCTTCCTTGAATTGTTTCTAAGATACTGTCTTGCACCTTTCACCCAGCTATAAATCAGTTACATATACAGCTTGAGTGCTCATATGAAAATAGCTGGGTTTTTTGTGGAATTAAACCAACAAATGAGGTCTTAAATGTTTAAAAACAGGATTCTTAAGTTACAAAGCTTTTCTTTATGAATTATATTCTGGCACACCACCAAAATCTGACAACTTTGAAAACCCTTTAGGCCTAGGAGACTGATGTGGCTACAGTGTTGGCACAGTAATTGGTACCAGATTTTACATGTTACTAGAAGCATCTGTATGTTACTTACAATCATATCCTGTCTTCACATTTTATATAACTCAAGTTTAGACAATACAGTGGTAATAGAAAGTATTTTATTTAGTATATGTGTTTCAAAGTAAATTAATTTTGCAAGTAACTTAGTTTGTTCCTGGTGGAATTTCACATTGGTTAAGCTCAAGCTACATTGCACTTGTGAATGAGTAATATTATTCTATTTTAACTGTGAATTAATGGCTTTTTGTATTGCTGCAGCTAAAAGAATATACCTTTCATTGAGTTTACTGCTTTCCTTGAATAACTGCAACATAGGGGATATTTTCAAAATGTATATTAAATTAGATCATAGAAATTATATTTTTAAAACAAATTGTTAAAATGTAAGGAACTGAAGAATCCACTCAGTAGGTTTCTCTTTTTAAAATTCTTAATTCAACCATTATTTTAATGCAGATAATTTCTGTTTCATTAACGGTAAGCAGGTAATTTTATTCAGATAATTGTACATTTAAACAAAAGGGTTCTTTTTTTCTTTCAGCTAATAAAAATCTTAAAATGCATTCTGTATATCAGCTTTTCACTATGGATCTTTTTAAAAATGAACACCCTTGTAACTTTTAAGTGTTGAAACTGAATGGTTGAATTGGACTCTAGTTCTGTACTCTCCTGTGCTGTATATTGTGATGCATACATGAGAGAATCGGATGGCGTTTTTATTTGTTCTTTCAGTCTGCATCAACCAATGGTGCAAATAAAAGGGATTGTTTGCTGTTGTTTAGAAGCACATTAAACTCCTGTTAGGAGCTTAAAATAAACTGTATTGTAAGGAGGATGAAATTATGTGGTATGAATAAATTATGAATCTATTAAGTGAGCTGGGAAGCTTAATGCAATAAGATTTGCACTGGTTTAGAGACTGTTTTGAACTGTTGAAAAATGGCATCCATTTACTGTGCTTTGATTAACAATTGTTTCTCTGTAATATTTTGTACATTTGACAAAAATTTGAGTTTAAAAGGACACTCTATATTCTGAATTCTGTATAGATATTCTAGACTAAGAAACAATTTTTAACGTTGTTCCCAAAATAAAATATATATGCATCCTGTGTAAAAATGTCCATTGTTCAGCTTTTTTCGCCACTGGAATTTACATGACTGACAGAATTTAATCTTAAGTGCAAATTCAGCCTATAGTTGGGCAAAAGACTTTTGACTGCCTTTTTGGGTAATTATTTCACAGTATCTTGGTGGCTTCTGAATGGTGGGAAAGAGCAGAGGCAGGGCGAGAGGGAAGTAAAAGATGGGATTCACTTGTGGAGATGTGGCTTCTAGACAGGATGGTTCTGTGGCACCTTCAGCAAGCCTGGGTATCAGCAGAGGTAAGAACAGCTGAGAAACAGGCCGATTGGGACAGAATCCATGAAGCTCTTGTTTATGGGAAAGGCACAGCCCCAGGCTTCCTGAGGGCAGCTGGTGCTCTCTGCAGCATAGTTGTGGCTTTACTTGGGAGAACACCTTCCAGAAGTTCTGGTTTCTCAAAGGTTTCATAATGGGGACACAGAATGATGCTTTCACTTGGTGCATCCTAACTTGCAAAAATACTGCTGGACCTCTTGTCTCATAACATACTTGCAGGTTTACATGTAGTTTCCAGGGGGTTTTTTGAGTTGGTTTTTTGTTGTTGTTTGGTTGGGGTTTTTGGGGTTCTTTTGGTTTTTTTTAATGGGGCAGGGATAGGAGTGAGGGTTAGATGAAATTTAAGTAGTAGAAATTGCCAGTGCCTCAGGCCTTCACCTTCACAACTGAGTATCTTTCAAACCCCCTCGTGTGCGGCAGTCAGTTCATTAATCTGACAGTAACAATAATATCAGACCCTAAAGACCTTTCTCACTGATGAGAATGATGTGCCTAGCACAGATTGGTATATTGTGGAGAAGATTCATGATAAACCTGTATTTCCAGACCTATTTTTAGATAGGGAGCTGAGGAACAATTAGTGTTTTGGACTTGAATGTCTTGTAAGCATCACACTGACTTTCTTGTTTTCCTCTGACTGCTTTTGTCACTGCTGTCTTTTCAATAATGCTGCTTGCTAAGAATGTTACCCTGTCTTTGCATTTCCTACCCTTCATGTGGCCTGTTGAGGGAGGAGACAGAAAGAGGGAGAATGCTGTGCAAGAGCAAAAACTTCCATTTGAGGAACCACCAAAGAAGCATGAACATCGTATTTGGGTTTGAAGTTATAGAGAGGAGGGAACTGCCACTTCCTGTACCAGAATCTCATAGGAAATTTGAGGGACTGTGATGGTAAAGAAAATAGCAGAAGGTGCTTGCTTAATGAAGCTCTGATCCTTCATGTGTTCAGAGCAACCTTGAGGGGTAGTTCCCTACTAATTAGTGGTAGTTACCCCCCATCGCTGTAGACACAAACTTCTACTATCTAGAAAGAAAAGTAAAGGAAGGGCCAACTGACTTACCAAGCTGGAGAACTGATGGGGTCCACAAGCAATCTGAAAGGTCCTGCCTCCATGTAGGAGTAATCATATGTGCCAGTGCAGGGTGAAGAGCAGCTAAGCAGGAAAGACATCATGTTCCCAGTGGGGCCCAACCTGACCCTGAGAGAGCAGAGTGCCCTCACAGCAGTGCAAACCAACAGTATCTGGAGGTGAGCTAGGCTGTGCATTGCCAACACGTGGATGGCGATCTTTATCTCCATGCTGGTGAGACATGTCTGGGTCCTATGTCCAAGTCTCAGCCAACTAGGACAAGAGACACTTCAACATCCTCAAATGACTTCAGCTAAGGGCCACAATGGTGACGAAGGGCTTGGAGCACCTGTCACACAAGTGGAAGGCTAAAAAAGCTGGCACAGTTCAGGCTGGAGAAAGCTTAGGGGCATGTGTCTCTATACCTGATGGGGTAGGTGGGAAGTACAGAAGACAGAGACAGACTTAGCTCAGTGGTGCCAAAAGAGGCAATGGGCAAAAACTTAAAATACTGAAGTGGATTTTCCTGTAGTTCAACTGTGAGGTTGTTGAAACACTGGCACATGTTGCCTGGGAGTTTGTGAAATCTGTCCTTTAAAAAATGTTCAGACTTGACCAGTCACTGCCCTGCTTCAGCAGGTGTTTGCATTAGTTTTCTAGGGTTGCCTGGAGGAGACTCAGTGGTTCTATGGAGATGAGTGGCAGACAAAAACTGCTGGGAGTAACAGAGGCTCACTTCACCTAGCTATGAGAGTAGTTCAGAGGGATGTTCTGACATTTTTGTTTAGGTTTCCTCAACATGCTTTCATTTGGCATTTTTTCCTCATTTGTTTTCTGTGCCACACTATCTAAATTCAGACCTGCCAGTTAAAAGTGATTATATGTCAATGCTATGTGTATTCTGTTTCCTTTGGTTGTGAAGAGATGAATTGCAACCTGCCATGTTCTGACCAGGGTCTGTTACTTGCCTTGAAGCTTAAGGTGTCTCTGAGTTTGCAGCCAAGCCTCAGACTTGCAGAAAAACTGTCCTTAAAGAGTAGAAACCCTGCTGAAACATTCAAGGAAAAGCTGCTGTTCCCAGATAGCACTTGGCATTGTGTTTAGTATCACAGGTTTTGAACTGCTGTTAAGGTGTTAAGGGACTTCTGCAGCTGCTGGCTTTGTGGTTTTATTGCAGTTCCTACTGCAGTAAAACTGGAAGTGCACAGGGGCAGAGAGAACCTGCTCCTACTTCATTAGTCTCTTTCAAGTTGGGGATTTGAGTCATCCATGACCTAGAGCCATGGTGAAAGCAGGTGACTGGGAAAACGCTATGAATTTATTAAAGACAAATCGTGCTAGGCTAAATTGGTAACTGCTACAGAAAAATAGCATGTCAAGAGAGAGTATTGCTTAGCTGGACCTTGGCAAAGCAGATGCTATCTCCCACAGCCTCCTCCTAGACAAATGTCAAATACAGACTGGATGGGCAGTCTGTGAGATGGGCAGGAATCATCTCACAGGTGATCAGTGTGTTTTACTGAGGCTGGCAGCCTGTCACAAGTGGGGCTCCCTGGGCCCCATGTTGTAACATCTCCATGAATGATCTGGATGATGGGATCAAAAGCACCCTCCCCACGTTTGCTGTGTCACTGAACTGGGTGTTGAGGTGGACACATTGCCAGGGAGAGCCACCTTTCAGAGACACGAACAGGCTGGACCAGATGATCTTTCAAGGTCCCTTCAAGCTAGGACTGTTCTTTGAGTCTGCCAAGTCATGATATGCCTGATTTGCAATTGAAAGCCTAAGACTGCAGAAGGAAGCAGCAGATGAGCCACAAAGGCAGCTCCAGGAAGCAAGTGAGGGAAAAGAGTGCAGAAAGGATTTTTTAAACACTGGTCATTTCTTCATTAGGTCATGTATTTCCTGGCTCTGACAAGGCCACACATCCTCAAAGCTTGACAAAAATAACCAGCACACAACTGAATTTTTTCACACACTGGGTATGAGTTG
>NW_008237273.1:932226-938264 GCF_000691975.1 Corvus brachyrhynchos
GACTTAGTAGTGGTGTAGAATGTTCAGAACCTTCCTGTTCTTGTCCAGGACAACCACCTCAGTGCTTGGTCACCCTGACCAGAGTAAGAACTGTGTACATTTTACTAGGATAAAGAGGCTAGACAGTGTTATTTCCCTTCTGCAGATTGTACAATTCTCAGCATTGTGAATTTATTGAGTGATACTTGCATACTTACCTACATTTTCTCCATATTAATTTTTGCAGAGACTAATGTGGATTAAAAAGGGGTCTTTTTTTTATTTAGTGAAGCTCAGGTTTAACAGGGCCTATGGATCTTCACTATTAAACTGTAGGCAATGACCATGGCCTCCATAAAAAAAAAATACACTGTAAAATGGTACCCTCTTAGAATTTTATTGGACTAGCCAGCATTATTTAATTCATGTGTAACCACCATTACTAACCCTCTAAACCTTTTCTGATTAGTTAGTTTATTTGTCATTCAAAACCAGCCTCAGTTAAGCTGTGAAAGATAGAGCTCGGGTAACTGCTTTGGCCAAGGCTCTTGGTCCAAGGTTCCACTGCACACAAGTGCTTCACGGCAAATTCTGTCCTTGTCAGATGGGTATCCCATCGTCCTAATACAAACCTAAGTTTAAGGACAGCAGGTTTGATCCTTCTGTCCCCATAATGTATTCCCAGCAGGTCTTGTCTTCTGCAACTTTTTTTTTCAGTCCCAGTTTTTCATCTGATGCATTATAAAATGCCTTCTAGCTAGGTGGGGCCCCAAACTTAGAAGAGTCTTGCCACACAAGGAAGAATAAAAACCTTCCCAACTTCTAAGGTTGTGATGAAGCTTAATGTACTAGAAATAGAAGCACCTATCTCAACAAAAAGTGGATCCCAATTACTATTTTAAGAACTAAGACAATTTATTTGGCTCCAGACCATTCTAACATCCAACACATCTATTTTTAACTTGGAGGTGAATTCCCGTTACCCTTACCCAGTACAGACTGAATACATTAAGGCAGATCTGTAATTTTTAATCCTCAATTCAAATTTTCTAGTCAAATCTTTTAAAAGCTGCCTTATTCGTGGCCCAGTACCAATTTCAAGAGCAGAACACTGCAATACCTACAGAATCACAAGTATCTCACATTTGCAGTAACACATACTGATCATAAAGAGCAACATCAGGGCTCCTCACAGGACTACCTGCCACTAAAACTTCTGACTAAGTATCATCCAGATCCTGAACGCTGGCAGACTTGGGTCTGCAGTCACTTCCCTGTGGAGTCTGTTCCAATGAGTGTCTGAACTGCACTTAATTCTGCCAAGAATCAGCTGAAGGTTAAGTTTTACCAATGTTATACTCAGTATCAAAAGTGAGTGACACAATCTTCTCCTATGTAAACACCATCCTGTACTTTGGATTTAAAAAAACCCCATCAAAATACCCACAAATTAACCACTCAACACTACTAAGTGGGTTACATTCTGCCCACTGCACTGCAGAACCATTGCAGAGAATTTTGATGCTGCAGGTAAACCCTGCTTGTAGCAACATCCACACACGTGCACAAGTTCATAATAAAATGGAACTTCTCAATAAAGACACAGTACTACAAGTTCTCAAAATAGAACTGCATCAAGATCAAGGTTTGTGGCTCCAGTTTGGTCTACATGATGCACCTAGTCTGAACTGTTTAAGAGATTGGCAGTAACAACATGAACTACAAAGTCTCATACTGGAAGTTCACCACAAAAGGAGTTTATTGGTAATTAAATGTACAATGTCTTTTTAGTATCACGTACAACGTCTTTACTTCTGACTTGATTCAGACTTGGATGTAGAAGCTCTCAAAGAAGAAAGCCGGCGTCTCTTGGCAATCTGCTCCTGGCGTTTCTCCTTGGCTTCCTGAAAGGCATGGAGTATGGAGATGTTACATATCATCATCTTATCATCAAAAAGAACCAACTAGAGAAAATGCAACTTGAAGGGAATAGATTCTGTAAGTCAAAAAAGCAAAATTATTTCCCTTCTTCAGAAGAATTCTGCAAGTATCCAAACCAACAGACCTGTGTCTTTGCCTGGTATGCACCCAAAACTTTAGTTAAGGAAGTGATGTGGAGTTCACAACACAACAAAGGTGCATCTCTCTCAGTTTTTATCTGGAAGTAATGAAACTCAGGAGGCACTGTGCCAAATATTCCAACTGTACCTGCTTACAGTACTGCTTCAGCAGTCACTGCAGTTTTAGGAGCAAGGGCAAACACATGCAAACAAATACCTTCTTGCCAACTTATCCTTTATCAAGATCAACTGCTGAATCCTATTTCTCTGCACAATCACTCAAATGCTTGGGCATCTTGAGTTAAAACAGAATTGATTTGAACTAAAATTGCTACAGCAAAAAATATCCTCAGAGGCTGTAACTGTTAGTTTCCTTGAAAAAAAGCTGTCAAATTAGTGGGCCTGGTTAATTTCTATTGCTCTAGGACTGGCAGAAACAGATAGAAATATTTAAAAAACCTCAACTGACCAGCTATGTTTATACTCACATTTAGGTGCTTATATTCAAAATGAGCTAGTACAGAGCAGCTGTAAGCATACAGTCCTGTTAACCAAATCCCTTGATTCTGGGAGATGAGCTATTTGCCATACAGCTGAGTTGAAACAGCAAACGTACCTTCATCCTCTTGGCCAACAGCTTGGCGTACTCTGCGGCTTCCTCCTTGTTCTTCTGAGTGCGCTGCTTCTTCAGGGCAATACGCCTGCGCTTATGCTGCAGCACTCGAGGAGTCACCAGTCTCTGGATCTTGGGAGCCTTCGTTCTGGGTTTCTTACCTAAAAATCACTACATATCAGCAGAAGTGGCAGAGTACCTTCTGAAGAAGCCACAGGCCTCATCTAGCAAACTCCAGAGTGTTTCATTTACTATTAGCATTATTTAGTGTACCATATATTACAGCAACTACAGAGAGTTCAACATCCTTATAGATTTTGCAGGAAAAATGATCAATTATCACCAGATACAGCATTAACAATACATGGTCTTAATGCTCATGATTTGTTATTAGAAATTAAGTGTAAATTTCTAGCATCGTAACAGGCCTGTCTCTTGTAACTCCCCCTAGACCTAAATTTTCAGTAAGGGTATTCATTATCTACCTTCCAGAATGAGCCATTGTTTCCAGCATTAAAAAGCCATCTACAATTTTACTTAGGTTTGACATTGTTTATCCCAAAAAACAGATCTACAGCCCACTATGAGCAAACAAAACACACTACCACACACACCTGTAAAATGAAATTTTAGTAAGCAATCCTGACAGACTTTAGCAGTCACACAGAACAGTCTGATGTCCAGCAGGATCATACTCTTTAATGGACAAAACCATTCCCCGTATGATGTGTTTTTCTCCCCAACAAACTTCCACAGTACCAAAGTCTTATCATATTATTCTAAAAATCCACCTTTTCTTCCCCAGATCAAAAGCAAAAAAACCCCCAAAATTACACCTTACACTGCAGGAAACTGGTATTAAGCCAAGCAGTACCCTTCCAATACAAGCTCATTTCAGACTGCCATAAGCAAGGGGGAAAAATCTTAGCATCTTCTCTCTACACTGCCTTTTCCCCCATACCATAAAAAAGTTTTAACAACATTCCACCTTGTATTTAACCCTGCAGCAACTACTTTTGGGTTATTCTTAGAAACTAGTAAAAATTACTCCAGATTTTATCAAACATTTAAGAACGAACTGTGACAAAACAGGGCAGAGAGGGGCGAAGGTAACGAGGCAACGAAGAAACTTTATTTTTTTCTACAAGTTACAGCTGACAAAGCTTAAAATAAAGTGAGTGTCAGCTCCTGGATGCACTATTAATCGTGGTGTATTCCCTGCAGTAGGATGAACACCTCGGCAGTAATTACAAGAACCTGAAGAGCTGTACTATTGGAGTTCTTACCCTCTTTGTTCAGAGGCTTCCTCACAACGTACTGACGAACATCGTCCTCCTTGGAGAGGTTGAACAGCTTCCGGATCCTGCTGGCCCTCTTGGGACCAAGACGACGGGGCACAGTTGTGTCAGTCAGCCCAGGAATGTCCTTTTCACCTTTGGGAATTCAAGTTTAAACATGCCATTTACTACATCTACTGAGCACCAGCTTCAGCAGCCAAACACTGAGCTTAAAATATCTAAGAATTCAAGGTAAGGCTATGTAATCTTTGGTATTCACTTGTCAGTAGCACCACCCCAGCTACCCTTGGCTGCTTTAACATGATCAGATTGCTGGCAGCAACAAGAAGTGTTTTAGTGATCAGTTCTAGCAGTACAAGACTGCTTGTGCTCAGAGGGACCGTTAAGACACATTCTGAAACTGGGACTGCCATTTCCATTCCATGCAACTTACCAACCACTGCAAGCAGGCTCCTTCCAGGTGCCTACTTCTACCTATTGCTTGTTTCATCCAGACTCTTACCCTTCTTCACTATGACTAAGTTCAGGACACTCAAGTTTGCATCAACAATGCAGCCGCGCACAGACTTGCGCTTTCTCTCGCCGGTTCTTCTGGGGCGATAGCAGGAGTGGCCCTTGCTGAGGAGAAGGCGGACACGTCCGTGAGTCAGGACACCCTGCTTCATGGGGAAGCCTTGCTTGTCGTTGCCACCGCTTATCCGAACGACATATCCCTAGGAAAGGAGAAATGTTTCTGAGTTACTTGTGTCGTTATTACCTCAAAAAGCAGCAGATACCACAACACACTGCTCGGAACAACAGAGCACTGTGTCCACGATTCTGCAAGAGTCTCTGTTATGGCTAGCGCAAACAACTTTAACCAACACCTTCGGAACAATCTGGCCATTTATTTAAGAAACGTGAAAAATACCTCTGTATACCATAATTTACATTTAGTGTGATTCACATCCCTTTGAATTTTTATTGGGAAGTAACACAGTGCAAAATCTTGCACCATTATTGACTAGTTTTTCTGAAATTGTAAGCCTAATTAAGCCTGTTTACTTGACGAACTGGAAATGTGCACAGAACACAGGAGTGTCTAGAGTAGTACATAGGTAAAAAGGAAAAATACAGGTTTTATTATCTTCCCTGTGAAGATGGCAGCAGAAAAGATCATGTTCCTCAAATTCAGCTGCACTGTCCATATTAACACTAACTATTCCAAGCCCATCCACCATGCCAAACATATTTCTCCCCATGTATTAGCAGCAGTTTAAACACAACAAAGTCAATTTTGAACACACTGGAAGTTTTACACTGCAAATTTAACTTGGGCTGAATACCAAGAGACAGCACTGACATGAAGAGCAATAAGCCACTGCAAAAGGGAGCAAGAAACTAAGCAGAAGGCTTTAAAAACCAAAAATCTCCCATTCAGATAAAGTACCAAAACAGGCTAGCCTAATCAGTAAGTTCAGTACATACATAGCAAGAGAAACTTTCAATGTGACTGCCACCATGCAAGCATTACAGCATGAGAAGTGCATACTGGAGACATTTTGCATTTTACGCTCCTCAAATACAACTCTGACAACATTCTTCCGTACTTCCTACCTTCCACTCCTCACCAAGGGAATCAGCCAGCACCTCCGTGGCCATTCGCTTCTCATAAAACGTCCTTAGCTTACGCTCATCGTCCACTTCAATGAGCTTTTGGCAGCCAGTAGCCGGGAAAGAGATGTTGAGCTAGCGAAGAAAAATGCAAACAAGAAAACAGATCTCGTTGAAACTTCTGAGAAAACACTGTAACAAAAAATCAGTACTTACCTGATGGGTTGAGCTTAGCATTTCAAAGCTGAAATTCTCCAACTGCTTACACAAATGCTCACCAGCAAAGCCTATCATTACACCACACTTGGGAGAGCCAAAGCACGGACGCCTATGTTCGGCAACACTAGGCTCTACAACTCGTTCAGTCGCACAGAAAACTGACTTTATCGCAGCCAGAGACCGATCACACTGCGACCAGCAAAAATCTGTGTTATCCTCTTCCTGCAAACCCCTCACAGCACACGCCGCGTGAGAGAGACGCTCAAGTCACTGCAG
>NW_008237273.1:939105-939741 GCF_000691975.1 Corvus brachyrhynchos
GGGGCCGCCCGCTCCTCTCTGTCACACGGCTGGAGCTGACCCTATGTCCTGTGTCCAGTTCTGGCCTCTGCAGCACGAAAGAGACAAGGAGCTACTGTGGAAGGCCACAAGGAGTCTGGAGCATCTCTCTTACGAGGAGAGACTGCAGGAGCTGGGTCTGTTTAGTCTGGAGAAGACTGAGAGGGGATCTCATCAATAGAAGTATCTCAAAGGTGGGTGCCAAGAGGATGGCGCCAGACTAATTTCAGTGGTTCCCAGTGGCACAGCATAGAGTAATGGCCCTAAACTAAAACACGGGAAGTTTCACCTCTACATGAGGAAGAATTTCTTCACACTGAGGGTGGCAGAGCACTGGAACAGGCTGCCTGGGGAGGTTGCGGAGTCTCCCTCTCTGGAGACATTCAAAACCCACGTGGACGTGTTCCTATGTCACCTACTTTAGGTGACCCTGCCTTGGCAGGGGGTTGGACAGAATGATCTCCAGAGGTCCACTCCAAACCTAACAATTCAATGATTCTGTGTGAGATACCTCTAAGCGTACAAGAGAGGCAGGCGTGCTGCCCACGCCTGTGGAGGACCTGGCTGCTCAAAGCCGCCGGGAACGGGGAACTGGCGGTCCCACCGCCCGGCTGCCCG
>NW_008237273.1:940034-944238 GCF_000691975.1 Corvus brachyrhynchos
CAGCCCGGGGGGCTCCTGCTGCCTGCCAGCTCCGTCTCCTGTGGGGCTTTCATGGGATTGTAGCATGTCCTTCTATAGCTGGCAACTTCTCTTCCTTCTCCAGTCGCTGGCATGCCTGAAATTAGAGGATTTTTACCTAGTTTTTGAGGTATGAAATGGGGAGGTTTACTAGTCATATTGCTACCGGTAAGTAGTGTGCAGCAGGCCTTGTCCTCGTCTTTGTCGAGCCTTGTAGTGGCCAAACACTGAATTTTTGGTGCTAGATTGCCCTGGTCTGGTATCCATTTTCACAAACAGGTGTCAGTGCCTTGATGGGCGTGCAAGGCAGTGATGGGCCAAGATAAAAAAGTACCTTGGTGTCTGGAGGCAAAACTGGATTTCTCTTAAATATGTTTTGCTCCAAGGCAAAGTTTTCACGGACAGTTTGCCGTAATGTTGCAGCATGAAGTCAAGAGTGTATTTTTCAAGGAGGAAGAGATGTCTGTTTAAGAAAGTAACTGAAGAATGGAAAGAGAGGGAAGAGGAATAATGTAATTGTTGCTTCCTTCCAGTTAGTCATGGTTTACCCCTGAGTCTTGTCACACCTTTCTAATACCTTTCAGCTGCTGGAGAGAACTTACAAAAAACACAGCCACAGCAGCAGAGCCAGACTGCACTGTACCACACATCTTGGAAAGGGAGCAATGCTTTTGACATCCTGTTGATGTAAAGAATGTCAGTGACAGATCCCCTAGAGTAAGATGATCCATCAGGCTTTCGGGTAGTTTGCCCTTCCATGAAAAACACGTGTCCAGGAGCAAACCTGCAAATGCTCAGTCTGTTTTCTGTTCTATAGGAGGTGGTGTGTGCACAAATGAGGAGCTGGAGCTTCTGCTTTGTCTCTTTTACACTTTAAAGTGGACAGGTTTTTTCTCCCAAATTCCAGCCTTGTCTGAACTGTCTTTCCCTTTCAAGCTGTGTTGACTGCCAACATAGAGTGGAAGAAAGAAGTAGATATCTGGCTTCCCCCACTGGAGTTTGTATCATGGGAGGTTCTGTACACATACAACAAATAATTCCATGGTGCACTGTATACATTGTTAACTTGTTTTCTTCTTGTACTTAGCTGCCAAAGTCCTAAAGATGGTGGCCGGTCTGTGACATTGGCGAATTTTGAGGGTGTGTAAGGGAAACTGTCAGCTTTTTTTGTATGTCTGATGTCACTGTGCAAGAACCAAAAACAAAGGGAGGAAAAGGTCAGGAAAAACAAGTTATTGAAGACAGCAAATGTGTTCTGTAGCCAGCTATGCAGGGGGATGGGTATGTGTGTGCTGGTTCTGTCTGGAGTAGAGTGAATTTTCCTCACAGGCACTGGTATGGGGTGATGTTTTGTTCTGGAAAGTGTTGATAACTCAGGTGTGTTTTCATTACTACTAAGCAGAGGTTACTCAGGCCTTTTCTGCTCCTCACCTCATCCAAGCAGCCAGTGGGGTGGGGGTACAAAAGGCTTTTGGAGGGAACACGGCTGGGACAGCTGATTCCAACTGACCCAATGGATTTCCCAGGCCATATGGCGTCATGATCAGCATGTAGAGCTGGAGGAAGGAGAAGGAAGCAGTTGGGACATTTAGGGTGGTGGCATCTGTCTTCCCAAGTCATTGTTACGTGTGATGGGGCCCTGCTTTCCTGGGCATGGAGAACATCTGCCTGTCCATGAGGAATGCTGAAATAATTCCTTGTTTCACTTTGCTTGTGTGAACAGCTATTTTTTTCCCTATTGAACTGTTCTTATCACAACCCTCACAAGTTTTCTCACACTTACCCTTCTGATTTTCTCCCACATCCTGCTGTGAAGGGAGTGGGCAAGCAGCTGGGCAGTTGTGGGATTAAAACACAGCACTGTACTGAGGTGATTAGCAGTGGTATAGAAGCTTGCCGAAATGCTAGAAGCTGCACTTGTGTCCAGATGAATAACTGAGGCTTCAGACAGGTGGACAGACACAGAAAAATGTTTGCCCCAAAGCCTGCTGTGTTGTGGCAGCTGTGTACAAATCAGTGAGGTGTTCAAGGAAAGGGGAGGAAAAAAAGAGGCCATGTTGAGGGTAGTCATGTTTAGGCTCTCTTCAGTAATACCATGTCATTGTTAGGGTTTGATTTCTGTGTTAGCAACTTCTGAAAATTAAAACAGTTAGTTGCAGTGGATTGATGGGGATGTTCACAGGACAGTTAAGAAGTTTTTGCCCGACTCCAAAAAGTATCTTAGGTGTCATCTAAATTTTAATCCTTTTAGGGGGTGTTCATTCTGACTGACTCAAACTCCCTTGAAGTTCCAGGAAGCACTCTTCAGCAGACCTGAATCTGGCATCTGGGTCATTAAGCTTTAGATTAAAACCTTGCTAATCCGCATTTTAAACTGTCATGGCTGAGGTCAGAGTTGTGGTTGAGGTCTCACGCAATATTCATGTAAGCACAAAACTGGAGCAGCTTATATGAAATGTATTTTTAAAAAAATTATTTATTTGTTCTGGTGGGACTTAAACCAAAGCAATCACCAGGATTAAATCGGTAGGAGAAATCTGTTCAGAGGTTTTATATAAATTGATCTGACTAATTTTTTTAAACATACACAGGCTAGACTTAACATGATTTTTGTCTAACTAAAATGATTCAGGTCTTACTCTTTTTCAGTAAATAGGCCACAAAACATTCTGTAGCTCAAATTGAAGGAATAGTTATAAGTATCTTTTTTCTGTTTTTTTTTTTTTTCCTTCTGAAATGAATGAAGTAATGTGTTCTGATGCAAAAATGATATTGTTTATGTTTTAAATACCTGAAAACTGTTGGGGTTTTTTCCTGTTGGCTGGGAAAGTCAGTACTTATCAGTTCAATATGTTGCATTTAGTTGTGCTTGTCATTTCCATTTAAGAAGGGTCTTATTTGCCAGGGTTTTATTCCTCTTCTTTTGTTCCCTAGTGGCATGGAAATCAAAGTTTTAAAAAGTTATGAGGTAGTCTTAAGAGTGTGAGAGAATGCTTGTACTCTCCCTACAGCATCTTTTTTTACCACAGAAGAGTTATAGTGTATGTAAATGACATGCTCAGGTACCAGGATATGGAGGATACACTCCCTCTGATGTTACAGGGACCTACTTTAGTTATTTGCTTTCTGCTCAGAAAGATGTTGTGCAGTAAGCTTCTCTGTGGTATTTGAATGCTGCTGCTCTCTGGGAGATGTAATAAATAGTGAAGAATACATGTGCTTTGGTAGGACTGCAGGAAACGTACTGTGTCAGGACAGTGGCCAGATGTGAGTGAAGTTGCATGATCATGATCTGAGCAAGCCCATTCTCTCTGTCTTATAGGCCTATGTCCTGAATTCCTATAATATAATTAATTAGTTGGAAATTAAAACTAAAGGTCCAGAATTGTATGAAGCCAAAAGAATGGACTGTTACTGAAGGACTACTTGCCTGTTTTCCAGAACTGTAACATTTAATTGTTGCCTTTAGCAGATGCCAAAGGAAATTTTCTGTACTACCGATGTAAATTTTTGCACTTATTGTAACTATAAAAGTATTTGAATTGTACATTACCAAATCATGGAGGCCAGTTGTGTATTAATATAAAAAATGCACATGCAACGTACTTTCTGAAGCCATACTTCAGTATTGAAATTTTCAGTACTAAAACTATTTCAGCTTCTGAGATGTTAGGAAATCCTCCTGATGGCCACTGTGAAGAGTACAAGTCATGCTCAGGCTCCAGTTTGCAAGGGGTTTCTTGCATTTGCAGGCAGGACCTTAGCATGAGTGGGAGTTCAGAGCACTACGGTAGCACAGAACTGCTCCCGTGTTGGCTAATCACTTGTATAACGCTACATTGCTACAGCTGTGGTAAGTAGATCTAGTGTGTCCTTTGTCATCTTGTTCCTAGGCAGAATAAGGACTTTCTAGCCAAATTTTTGCAGACTGTGATTGCCTGTTCTGATTTTCTTCATTGGTGTGTTGGGGTGACCTTATGATGTGTATCCCATATTGCTGCCTATGCCCAGAAGTTAATTCCTGTGCCTTTCTACGCCTCTAAACTGAGCCTGAGAGGGGGAAGGAAAAAACTGAGCAAAACTTTTTCAAAGCAGTTTGCAGCTTGTTCAAGGTCACAAAAAGATAGCAATTTGTTTCCAGCTGTGGCAGGGGCGGGAGGACAAAACCAGCTCTTTGTGCCCCAGT
>NW_008237273.1:944363-948622 GCF_000691975.1 Corvus brachyrhynchos
CACAGCGAAAGATTTTATTATTTAGCATTATTTTCCTTTTCCCGTGTGTTTGTTAAATAAATAGTTTTATCTCCTTCACTTTCCTTTGAGGAAAATTTATTTTTTCCCGAACCTGGTGGGGGAGGGTGCCTTCTCTCAGAGGATATATTTCTAAATTTGGCCAAACCGGAACAATTGGTCAGTTTCAGCTGTAGAGATGGAATAGTTTACTTCCAAACCAGTTGGTTTATAAGCACCTATTTTTGCCCCTTGACACTTCCCTTTGGCCTAACTGTGTCTAAAAGCCTAAGATGCGTAGAGCACTCCCAGGCCCCCAGAGGACTTGTTCATATTCCGTCATCCCTGCTGTGTAGTCTTCCTACCTGCTTTGGAGTGACAGAAGTCTTCCTGTTCTGTGTATGTATAAGAACATCATGCACTGGGATCCTGGTCCATGACTGTATTCCCAACGTTGCTGACAGTCTCTGCTGCACGGAGACCGGTGCATTTTTTTGTGAACGGAAGTTGCTCAGGTGAACCTGTTTTGTTGAGTGTGTAGGTTGCTTTACAGGAGTTAAAACAACTTGATCTGCCTCTTAAAAATCTATTCTCAGGCTGTGTTGAGAGGTGGACAACAGTAGCTGAACGAAAAAATTTGTATGTTGTTCTTGAATTACTTCTCCACTAGATTTTCATTATTGTCGGTACAAGTTTGTAAATTTTTTTTAAGATATGATCTGTCCCAAAGGAATGTTCTTGGCCCAGAGTTGTTTTCTATATTAGCTTCAGAGGAGTGTTGCTGGGGGTGGTTTTTTCTTGTGCTTGGGCTAAGCAGACAAACATGAGAAAGCTGAGGCTGGAGATTTGCCCTTTGGCCCATTGTGAAGCAGCAATAGAGTCTTTTCATAACTGCTCAGTTACTGTGCCATGGCTGGCCCTCAGCACTGGCAGCTCCTGGGAGAATCAAGTGATCACTACTACAATGACAGTTCCTGCTAATTGCTAGTGAAGTGCTTTCAGTTTTTACAGCATCATGCTTTAGGCTGTTGGTAAGCAAGAAAAAACAGAAAACATGTCTTCATTCAAATCATACATATTAAATTAAAAAAAACCCTAGGAGTGGTCTGAATTATCAGCCTTTCCACCTTCCTGTAACTAGTTTTCAGTCGTATTCAGTTGTGTACAGTGGAGAACTGAGGGAAAAGATTGAGTTGTAAAAGGACTTAAAGCTCCAGGCTCTCTCTACCCTGCACAAAAAGGGTTCTAACTCTTTTAGCCTAGTGTTGTATTTCAGACCTTCCAGACAATAGCTATTGCTCAATAAATTGACTTCCACAAAGCTTGTCTAGCTCTTCCTAGTGCCAGTACTTTCTAGTGCTTTTTCCATGCTAGGCTTGATAGCCATTGAGAGGACAGGTCACTCACTGGTCCTCAGTACCTTGATCTTGTACACTTTCTGAATTACCACAGTCTTGAATATTTGTAGATTTCCAATAAAACTCCTTTGGGAACTGACTTGAATTGTGATTTAAAGATGACTAGTCACATTTTACATTGCCAAAAGTTTTTATGCTGTTACTAATTTAATGATGTTAAACAAAACAAGTTGATGCTTTTGCAAAAACAGCTCAGCATAGGCAGAAACAAGGGCTCATAATTTGTTGAGCTGGGGCTTCACTGAATGACAAAATGTTATTATGGATGTCTTCGAAAGCCTATGGATATTTAAGATTTGTTTATTTTTTGTCTTTGAGAGACTTTGTTTTTCTTTCCTAGATAAGCAACGTCTTGTTTTTCATTTTACCGCCCATATGTATGTGCTTGTTCCGTCAATACGCAATCTGCTTCAACAGTGGAATATATTTAATATGGATTCTGCTAGTCATGGTTGGTAAGTTGGTTAGTCTGTGTTTGTCAACTCATGTGTGAACGGAGAGAGGACACTGGTTTTTCCTGCTTGCACTTGACTGTTTTTTAAAATAAAGCAATCCTGACCTCTACGGAAGCGTTTTCTTGTACATGCTTAAAGCCAAAGCAGCCGTAGTTTCTGGAGGTAAAATGACTTTTGCAAACTGAGGTTGGTGGGAAGTTCAGCTATAGTTCTGTTCCCTTCCAATCCTTCCTTGCATACTTTCTTTTTTTTTGTGTTTGGGTTTACTCTACAGCAGTGCTGGCCCTCTTTCCTCTATTGTTGCTTAAATGAGAGCTGAAGTGCCAGTGCAACTGAAGAGAGGAATAGACTGTACTGAGAAGTACAGTCTGAGAAGGCCCAAAGATGTAGATGTGAGATTCGGAAGCTTGTTCATTCCTGGAGGTACTTCAAGGGGGTAATCAGAGCCCTCTGGGGCAGTGTGACACTTTCCACCTGTAAACCTTTATCATGGAGTAGTCATCAGGTGCTGTTTTTTATCTTTGTCTTACCCATTCCTGTGCTATTGAGAAAATTTGGAAGCAGCATTTGGCTTTTATTTCTTAGTTGGTTTTGCTTTATAATTTTTCACCTGATGTTTCTTCATGCACATCTTTTCTAGTAGTAGCTGACATTTTTAGCTGCTGCTTTTGTAATGTACTTTCATAACATACTTTTCTTCATGATGAATGAGGGTATGACGAGGTAGATTGCCTGTTAGTAAAGTTGGTGCTTTTTATAACCTTTTCTAGACCAAATGGTAGCTACCATCTCCTGTGAAGTTCTAAGCAGAAGCAGAGTGTTTCAGTCTGTTACGGTACTGCAGCTGTTCATACTGTCTTTTGATTCATTCTTCCAGGAATTGGATCTGTTTATTTTCATGCCACCCTCAGTTTCTTGGGCCAGATGCTGGATGAGCTGGCTATTCTCTGGGTTCTGATGTGTGCTCTTGCCATGTGGTTCCCTAGGAGATACCTGCCCAGAGTTTTTCGAAATGACAGGTAATCATACAATCATACATCTACACTTCCATGTTTCTTGAAACTTCTTGTGCTAAACCTGCACATAATGGCACCAGGTTATCAACCTTACCACTATCACTGCTATTTTTGTTACTGGAGTATTTTACTCCATTCTCTTCCAGTTGCTTGTATCTCACTCAGCCCATTTTGTTCAGAATTCCTGAGTCTGCAGTTGCTGATGGTGGGGTTTGTGTCCTGTAACTTCAGGTGATTAGATGAGATGACTTTGGTCATTCGTCTTCAGGTGATTCATGAGATGACAGTTCCTCTGGAATTGTCTATTCTTGTTGATTCTAGGGAGACTTTTACAATGAGTAGTTTATATAACTTACAGCTAATGTAGGAGAAGCCATCTTTCACTTTTGTATATCCTGAAGTGTATATATACAAGTGAGCCCGTGAAAGTCAGTTGAATGTTCATCTGAATTTTTAAGGCAGTGGTTAAGGATGGTGTTTAGGTATTAAAAGGCTAAGTGTTTCTTTAGAAATCTATTGTTGCAAAGGAATTTTTTTCTTTTTCTTGCACGTTTAAAAAAAAAACATTATAGCCAGTTTAAACCATTTGGTTGTGGTTTGCCCCACCATAAAACCATTGTGCATGTTGTTCTTTTATGCAGTAAAGAAGTTGACGTAATGGAGAGGCTTGAATTGCAGCATCAATGTTCTCTTTGAAGATTGCTGAGACTTCTGCCTTTTGCCGTCTTACACTGTTACTCTCTGCAGGATTTTTTTGAGTTTGTTTGATTGTTGGGGGTTTTGTTTGGTTGGTTTTTTCCTGACATCTGCCAGATTAGAAGTTGCTAATGCATGGAGAGAAGTTTGGTGCCTAGACTGACCATTCCTCAAAATAGCTTGCACTGGGTAGAATGTACCTTTAATTACTGTATACAGCCTCTGTGCATGGCTCAATTCTCTTCAACATCTTCATAAATGACTTGGACTTGGACACAGGACTTGAAGGAACACTAAGTAAATTTAACGACCACTCTAAATTAGGAAGAGCTGTTAAATCCCTTGAGGGCAGAGAGGCCTCCACAAATGAGAGCAATCACCAGCCAGGTGAAGGTCAGCAAGAGAAAGTGCTGGGTTCTGCACCTGGGATGGGGCAATCCTGAATGTATGGACAGACTGGGGAATAAGAGGCTGGAGACCAGTGCTATGGAAAGGGACCTGTGGGTCCCGGTCAATGGCAAGTTGAACATGAATCAGCAGTGCCCTGGCAGCCAGGAGGGCCAACCCTGTCCTGGGGTGTTGCGGTGACCCAGCCCACTGCGGGGCTGGGGCAGCGTGATGCCAATCAATCCCAGCCCATCCCCTGGATCGAGTTTCCCCAAGAGGCAGACTCAGAG
>NW_008237273.1:948782-970975 GCF_000691975.1 Corvus brachyrhynchos
TTTCTTCGGGTTGCAAAACTTCTAACAATAAACCTGTTAGGAGTCAGACCAGAACAGCCTCTCTCTTCCTTTGTCTCCGAGCTAACGTGAGCCGATACCATCGCCTCCTGCCATGTTCCCTCTGCAAAGAAGCCAGCCAGCTAGCTCAGCCAGCAGCACTTTTCCTGATGCCGAAGTCGCTTCTGCGACACACAGAAGTAACACAGCTGGACTTTCTCCGCCAGAGCTCGTGCTTCGAGCACAAGAACTATGTTACTAGGGGGCATCAGGCACAGCATAGCCAGCCTGGCAAGGGGGGGGGATTGTCCCACTCTGCTCTGCACTGGGGGAGCCTCACCTCGAGTGCTGGGGCAGTTTTGGGCACTGGAATATGAGAAAGACATTAAACTGTTAGAGAGTGTCCAAAGGAGGTTAATGAGGATGATGAAGGGCCTGGAGGGGAAGCCATATGAGAAGCAGCTGAGGTCAGTTTGTTTGTTCAGTTTGGTGAAGAGGAGACTGAGGGGAGACCTCACTGTGGTCTTCAGCACCCTAATGAGGGGAAAAGAAGGGGCAGGAACCAGTCTCTTCTCTGTGGTGACCAGTGACAGGACGTGGGGGAATGGCCTGAAGCTGACTTGGGAAGGTTTAGGTTGGATGTCAGGAAAAGGTTTTTCACCCCAGAGGGTGGATGGGCACTGGAACAGCTTCCCAGGGCAGTGGTCACAGCACCAGCCTGACGAGTTCAAGAAGCATTTGGACGGTGCTCTCAGGCACATGGTGTGACTCTTGAGGATAGTGCTGTGCAGGGCCAGGAGCTGGAGGTGTTGATCCTGCTGAGTGTCTTCCAACGCCATGTGTTCTAAGATTTTATGTGGTTCAATGGCTTTGTTGCGTTGGTGTAAATTTAGTACTTCTGTGTATTACAGTATAGTGCTATTACAGAAAATCATCAACAAGCAAACAGGTTTTTACTGGTGTCTTTTGGTTTATGATGTGATGTTCAGTTCAAGTGAAGAATTCAAGAGTCCTAAATTTACGTGTAATTTTTGTAAACTCTGTAAATGAGCCTCCAGAAACCTAGAGGATACATTTCATCAACTACTGTTTTCTGATACTGCAGGGTATGTTCATAATATGGACCAAGATATTAAACTATTGGGTTTTAAAGGAATAACAACACTTTTGTGGTAGAACACTGTTTCTGTTGAACTTTGTGTTAAAACTGTAAATACTGAGATGAGAGGAAAGATCTTATTGTATCCTTCCACTTCTCACAGAATATATCAAGACAGTTACTTTTTTAGGAAGGTCTTTATTCCTTTCTGAAGTATACAGACATTCTGGGCAACAAATCCATCTTGGTTTTGTGAAAAATGGGAACGTACTCCTGGTTCTAAAGTGATTTCAGCTTTTATTATGTGGCCTAAAGCGTAGGAGTCCACAGGTAGAGCGCATGCTGATGGTCCGGGGAAGTAGAGCAGGAGGGCTCCTGGTCAGCGACAAGCGTGGATGCTGCAGAGCTGGCGCTCGATCTTCTTCTTCAGAGCAGGGATGTTCCCGTTGTTTAAGGTCGAGCGGCATGCCTCACTGACCTGGATGCCTCCTTTTTGTACCGTTTTTTGTCACTTTGGATTGGTCTCTGTTTGGATCCTTCATTTGCATGAAGGTTAAGGCACTGATTGGTTCTTAAGGGTTTTGTCCAGGCTGGGTCATTGCTTGGGGGCGGTGCAGTTTACTTAGGTGTAACACAGTACCCTTTTTACAATATAATAACCAAACCTTTTAAGAGTACATGCATTATTAACATGACAATTATTAACTATTTAACAATATTACTAGTAACAGTATAAGTTTCTAACCTATTTTTGACAGTTTGAAGGCAAACCAGCGAGAGGAATTAACTCCACACAAATATGTTGTGAGAGATTTCAGGTCAGAATTAAAATTTAATAGAAAAAATTCACAATAAAGGCAATAGTACAGAAACACTGGCTTAAACTGACAGAGTCAGAATACGACCAGATACCCTGTTGGTCAGGGTGGTGGCAGCAGTCCCATTGGAGAGATGGATATGGTCTTGTTGAAGCAGTGATCCTGTAGAAAGGTCTGGTCCTTCTCTGGAGGTCCAGAGACTCCAGAATAGTGGTTATCGAGAGCTTTGTCATCTGGGAATCCAGTGGTGATATCGTGGTGTCACAAGCCCCACATTATATACAGGTAGGATTGTTTGGTTCCTCCTCCACAGCGGGGCATCTCACAATGGGATGATGTAATTCCATCAGTCATTCTGGGGAGTCCTTGATGGCCCATTAGCCGAGATGGCCCCGCTTGAGGCTGATTTTGGCTCGCTTTGGGCAGCTGTTGCAGAAGACCAACCATTACCAGCCCATCAGAAGGTGCTGTAGGTGGTGATAGAATACATACCTTACATTGTAAGCCAAGACAAAACTCTAACCTAGAACAGGTTTGGTTAATACTTTCAGGTTTTTTGCTTTGCCTGACTAGTCCTCAAGTATTATGTCTACCCTGTGCTCTTCACTTTCTTCATCCTCATCACACTTTGAGTTTTCAATGCTAAAAATGTTATTATCTGTCATGACCAGTTTGTGATGTGTTTATTCATTAAGACGTTCGTGTCAGATCAGAACTTCCTACTTAAGTAACTTGTTGCTTTACAGCAGAAATAAAAACTTTAAAGCAAAAAGCAAATGGAATGAGCCTAGGTGAAGCTAATGACACTTGTGGCCATGGAATGGTACTGTACAAATATATTGAGACCCTACTTCATATGTAGAAGAGCCATCCTTGGACAACAAATGTTTTAAAAAGCTATGGGCCAGTAGTTGAAGGGCAGCGTGATGGTCCTCTACCTGCCATAGCCCAGCCACAGACCGGAAGTGAGTTGTTTGAAGTGCAAACCTGAAGTTTAAACAGCAGTTAACATATATTTAATTTAGAGGTTGTCAGGCTGTCTACATAGGGTGCAATAGTGATTTCATTTTTGCTAAGACTATACCAAATCTTAGTCTTATAAAAAAGTCTGGGAATTTCTCACCTGCTGTTGAATTTGATTAAGAAAATGTTCTAACTTAGCATGTGAGTTTCAGTATCTTTGAAGGCTCTAAAGAAGTAAAGGAAAGTAAAGCAGACTGTAACATGGCTGTAGAAGTTGGTGCATTAACAATAAGAAGATATCCTAAAAATCCATATTAAAACCTTGAAGAATGATGAGACAGAACTTTTTTGAGGTAGTACAGTTCTGTGTGCAGAGGTGGACCTAAATTTTGTAACATATTAAAGTAATTTTAAAATTTCTGGGTTTAGTTTTGAATTAAAAGCAGTTTTTCTGCCCATATGAACTCTATTCAGGAGCCGATTTAAAGCTGCTGTGGGTGTCCTGTCTGGTGTTACCACCTGCCTGGCCTTCATTAAGCCTGCCATTAACAACATTTCGCTAATGACTCTGGGTGTTCCCTGCACAGCTTTGCTCATTGCTGAATTGAAGAGGTAAGTACAATTCTTCTGAAAGCAGGCAGCATTGCCTTCTCAGATCCTTAGAACACCTGTGAGATGATACACTAGATCTGTCTTCAGTGCTTGTGACAGCAGATCAGAAGTGCTTCTTCCATGTGCAAGAGCAAATCTACTATAAACTTGCTTGGCAGTTCAGACATTTTTTGACAAGGATTTTTTTTCCCTAGGACGTTATAGGAGGTCAGATATTTTCTGTGTTCTTGCAATATACCTCTCACTGCAACCCGATCTAACTCAAATTTGTTTATTTGTTGTGGAATCAGGGCAGGGGTTTCACTTTATGGACAGCATTTCTTCTGTACAGTGTGCGTAAGGGTGAGGTGATGGCATGGTTGCAGTCTGGATGGTAGTGGGAATGTGGAGCAAGGCCCAAGCACATGTGGAAGATGTTCCAGCTCTCAAAATTGCACTGTGAGTTTGCATGACTTTGTCATCTGAGATGAATAATATGATGGAGTCAGAGTGACAAAGATAAGGTTAATCACTACATTTTGGAGGATAGCTATCAGTCAGGGAGGGCTGTAGAAACCATAAAACCAGAATTCAAATAGAGAAGAACCTGAGACTGGTTTCCACATTTTAGAGAGTTCTTCTGTTACAGTGATACCAGCAGCTGTCCAGAGACTTTTTTTCCATCTCTTTACCCACTGCAAAAAAGACCAGAGGAATATTAACATTTGAACTTTTTCACCTCTTCTCCAGTGTCTGAGAAAGATTTTACAACTTACGCATGCTCTTATATGTTGCATGTGTCCATCAAAACAAGTTGAGTTAGAACAAAATGTCTTCATTCTGACGGCATCTGTTAGAATAGAGATTTTTCTGTTAGCTACATTACCCTGGTCTGCCCACTGCTTCAGTATACAGTGGAAGCCTCTCCAAACAATGTTTTGTAAAGGTGTTCATGAATCTTTTCTCATTAGACATCCTTCTGTGTATTTCTGTGGTCAAAGACACTTGGAAACAGCACACAAGTTAGTTGTGGACAAGGTCAGTAGCGGAACAATATTCATGTGTGTATCTGCTTAGGTACATGGTTCAGTGCTGTTAGCAGCAGTAGTACCTCTCACTGAGGAATGTAAGTGCCTTAGCATTAACGGGAGTCTTCATACAGTAACAAATAGAAGCAAATCTGAGCACTTGCTGCATGGCTGGTTGTTAATGAACAGCATGTGTAACTAATCGCTAGTTGTCCAGAACACCCCTCCCTAGGTATGAGAATAGTTTGATGTTTGCCCGCCATTGGCACATTGGTATTTAAGGCAATACCCAAAACACAGCTACTGATAAAAAGATTTGTTTTGTTACCTCACCACTGCCTTGTGTCAGAGCCAGACTTACTGTAAGCGAAGTTCATCTGTTAAGCACATTTATGGTGGAGTCATTTTAATGATATGTGTCTGGAACTGGTTTATAACTATTTATTTATGTTTTTCTCCTTAGGTGTGAAAACCTGCGTGTATACAAACTGGGTCTCTTTTCAGGTCTTTGGTGGATGCTAGCACTTTTCTGCTGGATCAGTGACAAAGCGTTTTGTGAGATCTGGTCCTCATTTAACTTCCCCTATTTGCACTGTGTATGGTAAGTGTTGTGTATAAAGTCCAAAGTTTGATTTAAATGTGATTCATCACATTACCCTTCTATGCTGCCTGGTGGCTATTTCTGGTTGGTTCTAGACAGAATTGATGGTAAGGTTTTATAAGCCCAGAGCAAGTCTTAGGCTATTCAAGGTGGCAGATTTAGGAGTCTCTTTGGCCTGATCAGATTCTTAAGCCACTAGGTTCAGTAATTGTAACTGAATTCCTTGCCATACTGGTTACTAAAACAGTAGCTGTGACTATGAAAACTTACACTGCCATTGATAATGATTGAAATCCTCATGATGAATGAGGATTAGTGATTAGTTAATGCTGGTGAAGTGGAGGAGCAGTGAAGGAATTTGATGCCTTTTCTCTTTTACTATCCAGCAAATCATAGTTACTTATTTGAGGTGCCATATCTCAGCATTTCTGCACAAATCTGTCAGGTGCAGAGAAACCAAAAAGCTGGAGCCTGTTTAGACCAGGGATAAAACAGTTTTGTAGTTTTTCTTGTTCTCTATATTCTTTGCCTCCATGCAAAGGACAGACAGCAATCCTATGGGGGGCTTGTGAGAAGATTGTGAAGGACAGACTGATTTTAAAGTATGGTGATGTAGTTGATTGCTTTACTGAATTTATGTTACTGATTCTTTTTTTCTTTCCTTTTTTTTCCCTTTCTTGGTGTGTGGATGGCTATTCTCAGGCACATTCTGATTTGCCTTGCGGCATATCTGGGATGTGTCTGCTTTGCTTACTTCGATGCTGCCTCTGAGATCCCTGAGCAGGGCCCTGTCATAAAGTTCTGGCCCAGTGAAAGGTGGGCATTCATTGGAGTTCCCTACGTCACTCTCCTCTGTGCACACAAAAAAACATCTGTGAAGATTACATGAAGCTGGAAGCCATAGAATGGGGATGGATTTTCAACTTAAATTCCAGCACGGACAATATTTATATAATGAGAAATGACTAGTGTTGTGTTTTCTCTTCTTCCTAAGATAGGCAGCACTTCAAGTGTCGTAGGAAGAGGAGGGAAGTGTGTTCATTCCTCTCTGAAGAGGAGAGAGGAAGCAGGAACATGGGGGCACTTGAACACTAAAGTAACAAATGGCTCCTCTGTTTTTTGCACTGTGTTTTTGATGTAGCATTTCTCTTGATAAAATCTCTTTTCAAATACCAAGGTCAAAGAAAGATCTTTTTGTGGTAGGGCACCTCTGGGGCTTGATCCACTTCTTTTGTAACTTTCTTTGCGAAAGAAGGCAGTCCAAGATGCCTACATGCCATCCTGTGTCCTTCTTAGCTCTGATTTTGGTGTGCTTGCACATGGCCACAAGAGTGTGCTCATAGCCCATGCTGCTCCCAGCCCGGTGTGGCACCCAGGCTGTGCATTGCTTTGGATCACAGAACACATGTTTGCTTCCCCAAGTACAACAGGAGATCAGTGTTTGCAGCAGGATAACTCTGTAAGTGCAGTTAGGCAGTGTAAATGCGAGGGAGCTGACAGAAGTCCCTAAAACTAGGTAGAAGTTCAAGGATTTTATTGTATTTCCACTGTCCTGTGAATACTTGTATGCCGCATATTTCCTTCTTGCAGAAATGTCACAGAAATCCTTCTCTACCTCTACAGACACTTTTGGTCTTGAATTTGGCATTGAAGCACTCACAGAAGTGTGAACATTAACTTCAGTAAGATCTCAGGTCAGCATGGATTGACAGTGTGATTAAACTATAAAAACTCATAGGTGCCTAGCTGCACATCTAATTTGAGAGCTGACTTCTCACCAACGCATTGCAAAGTGATGTAAAAAATAGTCCAGTGCTCCACTGGTTATACTTAGGAAAAAAGTAGATAACTGCTTAAAAACCAAGCTGAAGACCTAGATGTCAGTGAGCAATGAGATGTGATATTTGAGTCTTGCACTCTTGTGAAAGATTCAGATTTTCTGTTTGTTTTCAGTCTGTTTTGTAAAGATAAGGGATGTCTAGGTCCATTTAGTTTTAAGATTATTGGTGTTGAGGTTCAGGAATGGCTATAGTTCTTACAAGCAATTAATACTAGGCCTGTTTAAAAAAATGGTGCAAAGTGCAGGCATGTTTTTTAAATATTAGCAATTGTAGCTGCTTATTGCTGCAGCTTTTGGAGAAAAAAGGGTCTACTAACATTTCATCCGAACTCTAAGTGGGTTAAGGCTTTGAATATACACTTTTATTAATAAGTGTTATTTCCTTTTTTAGTATTAGACCATGAAATATGATTTTCTCGTTTGCTAACACATCTCAAGTTGTACTTGTTTTTTATCAATGCAAAAATGTACTCTATACAGTATAATCTTTATGAGAGTGGCTTTTAGCATGAACTTTGGCATGAATTAATTTTCAAGAATTTTAAGACCTTTAAAATTTTATATTCAAATTTATGCTTAGAAAGCAAGAAGTGAGGTGTATGCTGATACTCTTAAAGCAAATTGTTAGTGGGAGATACGACTTCTTCATGAGATCGTTAAGTGGATGAGCAGACTACTGTCAGATGACTGCCAAATCATAAAAGCAGCAAAATCTTTCCAATGGAACAGTACATATTTATACCGCTTGCTAGTAGATTTGAAACACCTTTTTTTTGACACAGAGTGATAAAATTTTTGTATGAAACCTGTTTGTAAAAATTCATGTAGTGATGTTTGTTACTCTTTGAAACAGCTGTTCTGTCCTTTTCCTTCCTTTCTCCCTGATTATGAAATGCTCAGCTTCAAAGAGTTCTCAGGTATTAAAATTTGTATTATTAAATCCTTATACAGATAGGATTGCTGGCTGGAACCCAGCTAAGTTTTCTGATGCCTAACATGGCCCTACTTTGAGTAAGACTTTGTGATAGTGTTTGCTAAATTATTATGTAATGGTAAGTAAGTTATTTTCAGTATTGCTTGGGAACCTAATAACTGCAGACATAATGTACTATTCAAAATGACTGGAGCCTTTCTACTTAATATTTTGCTTGAAAGTAACCTCTGACTCAAAGGGCTCTAGTTAATCTGCTGTCAGTTGCTGTCTCCTACTCTGCAGAGTCTGACTGCTCACAAAGAAATAATTCTATAATTTAAAAAATCTCAGTAGGGCATTCAGCTATTGAAGAAGTAAATGAATGCAGATAACAGGCCAAGAATCATCTCCTGTATTTTTATTATCTAATCTTTAGCCTTTTTACTCTTCATAGATTTTGTGAACAAAGATCACTATGTGTTATTCAAAGCTTCACTGTAGAACTGGTTGCAGTATTCCACTGTAGCAGCAGCTCACCACTTTTAGATGTAGCTATTGCACTTCACCTTAAATTCGTATTAACTTACATGTTCTGAAAATAGCTACACTTACTTAAAAAATTTAAAAACATGCATTTTTTTACAAGATTCACAGCTTTACAGATTGCATCTACACAATAATATTAGTACCCAAAGAAGTATGTGATTGGCATACAGAAGGGTTTATGCACTGGATCATACAAATTGATATACTATGCACAACGAACTCTATTACTTTGCAATATAAAGTGATGTATATGCACCTGCAGGTTTTAAAGCCCCAGAATGCTTTCTTTCCCTGCCGGCAGGAAATGAGTTAATTCCTGGTGTTTAGGTTCAGTTAGTATTTTAGTCTATTCAGTGGGATGCAATACTGTGTTGAGCATATTGTAGATATTGACATGTGATATCCATCATTCCTTTAATGTTAACCTTCAGGTTTTTTAAGAAAGGATGGTTAGTTTTCAGTGGTAGCAAACACCTGCCCCATTCACAGTCATTAACAACTCAAGAAGTACTGTGTAAGGAGTGGTGTAGTGCTGGGGTTTCTTTCCATCTCCATTGAAGTCTGTATACTAAATGTTTGTGGAAAACATGTAATACTTTGCAGCATTAAACTGTATTTGGAGTAAATATTGTTTGCTTTTTCATACATCATGTTTGTGGAGAAGAATGCAGCTGCCAGTATAATGCCTTGAAGTATAGTAAAGATAATTTTTCCCTTACGCAGATACCAGCAATTCTGACTCTCTGAGGAGGGAGACTGCATTAGCTAGAAGACCATTAATTAATGAGATAGTGATTACTTTGCATATCAGACTGGTTTTTGCAACTTGAATGAGTATTTGAAAACTGCAAGTGCATGAATCAAAAAAGACAAGTAGCAAGAAATGGCTGAAAATGAGTGGCCTGTATTTCCACAAATAGACAAAACTGGGTCAGAAGTACCTCTGGGAGAACAAAGTGGGGATCTTCAGTGTATGTTATCTAAGACTGCGCTTCCAGCTTAAGGGAGTGAGGTTGTGGCTATATAGTAGCCTTGCACCTGCCGCTCCCCTCCTGCTTCCCTTTTACCGTAGTTCGTCTCACTTCATGTAAAAGACCATTTTTGAGACATTCATGGATCCTCATAAGGAATTATAATCAAGCTCGAAATAGCTGTTGTGTGAAAGCGTAGCTATAATTCAAGAATGTTACTCAGTCATAGTTAATGTCTATAGCTGCTAAAAATTCAAAAACAGCTGGTGGGTTGGCTTATAGATTGTTGTGTCACTCAGTCTGCTCTTATCTGGAATTTATGGGCATGGTTTCCCATGGAAACGAGAGGAGCATCATCATACCACTGCATTTCCCTGATAACTTCAGAGCTGCAGGCTTATTTTGTCCAAATCTGACAGAGGCAAGAGCCTCAAAGGTAATTTTGTGCAAAAAATGGTCAGGTAGAAAAGCCGGGCCTCTGAGACAAGCTATTGTTAAAATAATAGAAAACTTACCCAGGAAGGAAATCAAAGCAGTGCTCAGGTTCAGGATTTACTTTCACTGTGGTTCGTACCAGCTATAGCATCAGGAGCTACTGACACATGGAAAGAATTTCACATGCTTCTGTTCCAGAGACAGAGGAATTCCTTTCTCGTGTAACACACAGAAATCAATGTTTTTCTCCAAACTTATATGTCAGAAATTCCCCCAAGAGGTTGGTTGGCAGTGTCTTTTTTGCTATACTCCAGGCTGTCAGTTAAACACAGTGCAAGCTGAGAAAGACTGCAGTTTGAAGGAAGTGACTTCCATGCCACAAACTCGGGAACCATAAAAACCTGTTGGTAAACTTCCAGCATGTAGTAAGGAGGTGAGTAGGCGTTGGTTAAAAACAAATTGTGTCTACCTAATTTAGTTTTCTTCTACAACAGGTTATTTGCTGTCCCTGTGGCTATAGAGGAAACAGTATTATTAGATTTTGACACATAAGAGTTCTAGCACAGTCTGACAAGACATTATTATAAAAGTGCTAGAAAATCTGTTTGATAGAAGTTCTGTCTGTGGATTTGTGAAAAATAGTTTTGATAGCTGTTTCTGAGCTGTCCTAGGTGATCCATTATAAAATCAGAAAAAGGTGTAAAGTGGACCTCAGAGAAAGTCATTCCTGGGTCACCTTCTGTTTAATTGTTCAGTAGTGCCCACATAAAAGTTACTGATAAAGTCTGCAAAGAATACTTTGAGAAAGAAGTCTAAAATCCAAAGGTAGTTGGCTGAATTGTAATAAAAAACAAGACCAAAACTGAGTAAGAACAGTGTATTAAACCTATATAGTTATTATTGACAATGCTGATTGCAGAATAACTAGGAAAGAAGTTACTAATACTAGAACTGAAGGATTAATGTGAATCAGAAGCCAAATATAATACAGTAAGACATCATCTCATTAAAAAGAAAGAAACCCAACATCATACTGAAAAAATTCTGAAAGACAGGAAGAAATCCTTTCCTTCAGAGAGTACCAATGAGGATTACCAGCAGTTGGAAGAAACCAAAGGCCCATATGGAGAAACAGACTTAGCCTTAAAAAAGTGTGAGGTAGATACGAACATGATGTAAGTATGTACATGGAAGTGTGCAAAGATTCAGAGCATTAGGAGAGGGGAGGTGCAGGAAGCACAAGAGTAGACTGTGGAGGGTCAGGATCTCTATCTCTTAATGAAGATACATATTTAAGGAGCAATTGGAGCAGCTGTAGGCATTTGTGTAGGTGATGGACACGTCTGATCCTGCCTTGGGAGAGGGATATGGAGTAGTTGGTGGCAGTCTGGAGACTCAGACACTGATTTTTTTTTCCTCTTGTTGCCGGGCTTATGCATATGGGCTGGACATAGAATGAAATGTGGGCAGAGGTAAAGATGAGTACTTGGCCTGATTGCACTGGCAGAGAAATACCAACTGTACATAAGAGCATAATTGTGGGCATTACTGGAAAGTAATTGTCATTGAAATCTGTGTAGACTCTTAGGTTAGGAAGAATCCAGGAACACAAAGGTTGAGCTGTGATCATGCTTATGGGAAATACTCTGTGACACTGATGATTTACAAAGTCCAGTCTGTTTGGAGAGCACAGAACACACAGAATCACAGAATATTCTGATTCGGAAGGAACCCACAGGTATCATTGAGTCCAACTGTTAAGCAAATGGATTGTATGGGGGTCAAACCCTTGACCATGATCAAACCCAGCTGAGGTGCCTTTACATCAATCCTCACAGCATGGGCAATAAGCAGGAGTTGGAAGCCACTGTGCTGCTATAAAGTTGTGACCTTGTTGCCATTACTGAAACTCGGTGGGATGAATCCCATGACTGGAGTGCAGCTGTAGACAGCTACAGGCTGTTCAAAAGGTACAAGGGAGGAAGGAGTGGTGGAGGGGTTTCCCTCTGCATCAGTAATGAATTGAGTGTGAAGATTTATCTTTCAAGAAGAGCCATGAGCATGTCAAAAGCCTGGGGTTGAGAAAAGGGCAACAAAGGGAACCTTGTCGGTGGTGTCCACAACAGCCCCCTGATCAAGGACAGCCTATTGGTGAAGCCTTCTGGCTCCAGCTGCAGGAAGCACCGCTCTCACAGGCTCTTGTCCTGCTGGGGGACTTCAACCACCCTGACTTCTGCTGGGAAAATAGCCCAGAGAGTTGTAGGAGATCCAGGAGACTGCTGGAATGCATGGAGGGTAACTTCCTGACCCAGGTTAACAGACAGCCGTGCCAGAGGGGGTGCAATACTGCATCTGATGGTCACCAACGTAAGCAAATGTATCAGAGACATCAGAATAGTAGGCAGCTTAGGCTTCAGTAATTCTGCATTGGTGGAGTTTGCACTCCTGAGGGAGATAGGTCAGGAGAAGTGTGAAGTTAAGACCCCGAACTTTAGGAAAGGAAATTTCCAGCTCTTCAGGGAGATAGTCTGTGGGATCCCCATGGACACTGCTGTCAGGGACAAGGGACTGAAACAGAACTGACAGATCTTTAAGGAAGTCTTCCACTGAGCACAAGAGCTGGCAATCCCCAGGAATGAGAAATTGGGCAAGGAAGGCAAAAGACTAGCATGGCTGAGTAGGGAACTGCTGGTCAAACTAAAGGGAAAGAAGCAAATGCAGACAGTGGAAGCAAGGACCCATGACCTGGGAAGGGTATAGAGATGAAATTCAGTTGTGTAGGGATGGGGTGAGGAAGGTCAAAGCAAAATGAACTAAACCTGGTATGGGACACAAAGAATCACAAGGTCTTCTACAGGTACATTAACCAAAAAAGGATGGTCAAAGGTGTACTCCCCCTAAAAATAAGACTGGAAAACTGGTAATAAAGGGTGAGGAGAAGTCTAAGTGACCTGATGAGCTGCATCCCAGAGTCCTGAGGAAATTCACTGATGTAGTTGCCAAGTCACTCTTCATGATATCTGAAAAGTCGTGGCAGTCAGGTGACATCTCAGGAGACTGGAAAAAGGAAAACATTGTACCCATCTTTACAAAGAGCAGAAAAGAGGACCCTGGGAACTACCGACCTGTCAGCCTCCCCTCTGTGCCTGAAAAGATCTCAGAACAGAAGATGCGCTAAGGCACAAGGAGGACAGCAAGGTGATTTGAGACCTCCAGCAAGGCTTCACGGCAAATCCTGCCTGACCAGCCCATTGGCTTTCTGTGATGGAGTGATTACATCAGTGGGCAAGAGAAGAACAACCCCAAAACAAGATGTCATTTATCTGGACTTCTGTAAAGCCTTTGACATGGTCCTTGACAACATTCGTCTCTCTAAATTATACAGCAAGAGGTTCAGCAAGTGGACTGTTATGTAATAAGGAATTTGTTGGATGGTTGCATGCAAAGAGTAGTGGTTAACAACTCAGAGTCCTGATGGGCATCAGTGACAAGCGGTGTCCCTCGGGTCTGTATCGGTACCAGTATTATTTAGTATCTTCATTAATTACAGAGATGAAGGGATCAAGTGCACCCTCAGCAAATTTGCAGACAACAACAAGCTGAATAGTGCAGTTGCCACACCTGAAGGACAGGATATCATCCAGAGGTACTTGGATAAGATAGAGAACCGGGACCATGGGAATTCTATGAAATGTACCAAGGCCAAGTGCAAGGTGCTGCACCTGCATTGGACGAACCCCCGGTTCCAACACAGGCTGGGGATGAACAGATCCAGGGCAGCCCTGCCCAGAAGGACTTGGGGGTGCTGATGGAGGAGAGGCTGGACATGACCCAGCAATGTGCACTCACAGCTCAGAAAGGCAATTGTGTCCTGGATTGCATCCAAAGCAATGTGGCCAGAAGAGCAAGGGAGGGGATTCTGCCCTTCTGCTCCACTCTGGTGAGACCCCACTGTAACAATCCTCTCTAATCATAGAGGAGCAAAGACAACTCTCTGTGAATAAAGCAGAAAGAACCCTGAGGTTCAAAAATTCTCCAAAATGAGATTAAAGCCAAACATGGTTAAATGTTTATACCAAAAAATTGATTTATTTAATTTAATGGTAAAAGAGGCAAAGAGAAAGAAAGAGAAAAGAAAGAAGTAGAAAAAGAGGTGGGGGGGGGAGCACAGGAAGAGTGACAGAGACAGATTAAGTAGAAACATACCACCACCCTGTGGGTCCCAGTGATGTCTCGTTGCTTCCCTCCATCTGGTCTTCTTGGTGGTGGGGGTCTCCCGCCCAAAGGTGTAAAATCCAATGGATTCATATATGTTTGGGACAGTGGGAACACCAAGGTACCTCCCCTGAGGGGAGGCCAGGTTTGACACTGTCCCTTGCAAGACTTTGGATCAGTTGCATCATTTTGCATCACATGCAGTGCTCTGGTGCAGGGTCTGGGGAACCCTTTGGGGGGGAATTTGATGGGCCATGACACCCCCTCAGCTGCCCCTCACGTGAATGTCCCATATATATGGCTGTCCTGGGGTGGGGGAGCTAGTCTGAGCTAGTCTGTGCAGCAGAGCATGGGTGTTCACTGCCTCTGAGGTTTTTTGCCATGCCCCTGAAACCCTCCTGCTCCCACCTGGGGGGGTGTCTGTGCAAACCTGGCAACAGAGAAGCCTGGAGCTATGGCCTCCACTTGGAAGCTGCTGGGCTTGGCTCTTCTGTGAATGCTCTCCCAGCCTTACCCATTACTTCCCACTACTTTATTGCTTTGAACAACAGTGTCACTTTCCTTGTCTTGAATAGCCTTAGGCAGTTTAACTCACAGTTCAAGGTTTCAGTCAGGAAGCCCATTTAGGGTGGGCTTCAGTGGTGCAGCTTCATTGTACAGTTTTACCATAATGGGCAAAAACCTTTCTGACAATGTTTGAGCCATGAATTATAATATTTCAGTCTCTGACACCCACCGGGCATTCTGTGTCCAGCTCTTGGGTCCCCAGCACAGGAGGGACAGGAACCTGTTGGAGCATGTCCAGAGGAGGCTCAACAAGTTGATCAGAGGGATGGAGCACTTCTTGTATGAGGAAAGGCTGAGAGAATTGGGATTGTTCGGCCTGGAAAAGAGAAGGCTTTGGGGCAACCTAATTGTGACCTTCCAGTACCTGGAGGGAACTTACAAGAAAGATGGAGAGAGACTCTTTACAAGAGCATGTAGTGACAGGACAAGGGGGAATGAACTGAAAAAGGACAGACTTAGCATAGATGTTAGGGAGAGATTCTTTACTGTGAGAGTGGTGAGGCACTGGAACTGGTTTCCCAGAGAAGCTGTAGATGCCCCATCCCTGGAAGTGTTCAAGACCAGGCTGGATGGGGCTCTGAGCAACCTGGTCTAGTGGCAGGTGTCCCTCTCCAGGGCTGGAGGGCTGGAACTAGAAGATGATTAAGGTGCCTTCCAACCCTACCCATTCTATGAATCTATGATTCTCTAAAGCAGTGAGGTTCTGTCTCTATTCCCATTATCCCAAGTATCTTTATGTCAGGATTCCTACTGCAATGCCAAAGTAAGTACAGCACCTTATTTTGTTGCAAGGGTTCTCTTAAGTCAGGTAACTCTGTAAAACTTGTTTTTCATGTATCTCATAGACTCTGTGAAACATTCTTAGAATTACAAAGTGATCAGCTTAATAAATACTAAAGAATGAAAATATCGACAACCCACAAGAACAAAACCAAAAACTTCTAAGGGAGTTGTTTTGATTCTCATATTCTCATATACCCTTGGTATCAATGGGGAACATGGAGAATTCAAAGAATATAAAAAGTCTAGAAGTTGTCTCTGAATGACTTTCATGGGACTGGATGAAAGGTAAAACATCTTTTGATCAAAGAGCGGTGCAATATGGTCACAGCATGCACAATTCAAGTATTCAAAGACACATCATCAGCAACCACACAGGTAGAAAATGAGAGCAAAAGCGCTTGGATAACAAAGTATACATTTAATGTAAAAAGATAGAAGTTATTTGAAAACTCTCCATACACACAATATTTACATAATTTGCTGTGGGACTTCACTCTGTTTGTAGGGTACCATTTATGACCACATTTTGTCAGGTGCTCTTTCTCCATGAAAAAGGAAGTTACAGGCCCTTGCGGACACTAGTTTACAGTGACAAGTGAGTGACATGATCTGGAAAAAACTGTTTTCTGAGAGAAAGAAAAAAAAGAGTGCATATTTGAACAATGAACCAGAGGGCAAAATCTGCACAAGGCTGAATATTGTGTTTGTATAGAAGTGATACCCATTATTGACATTAATGACTACTTGGAGAAATTGCTTAACAGCTGGAATGCAAAACTAGACGTCTGTGGGGAATAAAGGGCTGTCGTGGTGGTGACTGTCTGTTCAGGGAAGATGTTCTGCTGACAAGAGGAAACTGCTAAGTTGCCCAAGAGAGAAGTGGAAAGGAAACCGTGAATATGGCCTTACTGGTAGGTAGGAGGGGAAAAGTCACAAGTAGACAGCTGCCTAGGGAGAGACTATGAAGGGAAAAAGCCTCAAACAAAATGTGGGCATTGTAAGAGGACTGCAGAGAAGGGAAGATGACCTACTTTTTTGTAGAAATCCATACAGCCCTGCAACGTGATTCTCCACATAAGCATATTTTGGAGTGATGCATGCCTTGTAAGTCTGTCTACAGGACTGTGGTCTGCTTCTCTGCTTGCAGTGCACCAAGCAAGGATTGCAGTGTCCTAGGCAAACAGATAACTAAGTGTTTCAATATTGTACTCTCACAGCTGCACATAGTATCTCCACAGAGACGTGATGTGGTCTGTCTCACTGACCACAGTATCTGGACCACCTTTGTTAATTGCTAAGCTGCTTTGCTAAAAGGAGATAAGTTGATCAATACAGCAAACCCCATGTTTAAAGCCTGCTGTCATGAAATGATGGCAAAATAGGGCTAGAAATCTTTTCAGGAAGTCATGTAAATCAACAGCAGTCAAAAGCAGGCTCAACCCTTCAAAAATGCCTCAGGAAGATTTTTGCCTAGCCTGTTGTTCAAAAATTCCAGTGCTGCAGTAGCCACATTCTCTTTTCATTCCAGTCACACAAGCAGAAGGGACCAGTAGACAAATAGACAGCAAGACTTTTACTACCAGCATGTGTGCAGTATGAGGAAGAAGGCTATCGTAGGGGAAGACTCTCTGCTGGTCCTGCACTCACATGTCTGGCTGAGTCAGGGCTTTGATGGTGCAGAAGCCCCCTGGGTAACATGCTAGCTAGTTTTCCCTCTTTGTGAACTGCAGTGAAAGGGATGGGTCAGGGAAAAGGTGAGAAGATGCTAACTGCAGCTTGCCTTCTGAATTTAGCCATAAAAGAAACCCCAAAACCAATCAAACAAAAAATACAAACCACAAACCAAAAAAAAAAAAAAAAAAACCAAACCCAAACCAGCCATGGCAGAAGTCACTCAGTATATTAGTGATGCCTGTTGCATCTTCCTGTAGAAACAGAGAGGTGTAATCGCAGTGTGACTTTTACTAGTCCACTTCCGTAATCTGAGTAAGTCCTGATCCAGAAGAAGGGAGTACATAATTTGGACTATCTCTGTAGTATCATTATTGTATTTGGAAGAAATGAAGAGGTGGTGATGTGAAGAAAAGTTTAATTTGAAGGTTGGACTGAAGCAATCTGGTTCTAGGGCCTGCCTTAGTTTTATAGATGGGATGGCTAATCTTGGTTACTTTAAACTCTTGGCAGTTATTAGGGCCACTGGAAGAATGAAATGTTAAACCTGTGCTCTTTGCCCCTCATTATATGCACTGGATTTATCACTTCTGACTTTTTCCAGAAATCTTTAGCTTTGTTACTTGTGATGCAATGTCTCAAATTCTCTATCCCCAGATGCCCTAACACCTCATAGAGCATGACATGAGGCATCCACCAAAGGCAAGACTACATCTGCTATCTGTCTAACAAATACTTCCTTCTTACTTCATGCTCTGTGTTCATTTTGTGTCACGCCCTGAACTGCGATGGACAGCACTATGTCTCACCACTGAGGGAAAGGGATATATAGCCTGGGGACGGAAGAAGCCTAGTGTGCCAGAAAAGAGCTGCAATGTGCACTTCCAATACCAGTTTTAGCTTGACTGCAGAAGGGGAGAAACACTACAAGGAGTAAAATGCATAGGAAAGGAAAATAACTCATAAATAATGTTGGTGAGCACTTCCGTGGTGTTTTGCAATCGCAGACCATGTTGGCACAGCAGCCTTGTCCTTTGACCTTACTGTTGGTGCTTTTTCTTCAAATCTTTCCTTGCTAGTTACCTATTTTGCTGGTTAACCTGATGTGTGCTCTCACAATTCAGTGTCTTTGTAGTTGTCCTCTTTTCCTCTCTCTCTTATTCACTGCAGCAAATAAAACTGCTGTGTCCTGGCTTTCAAACTCATACCTCTGCTAGACTGAGTTATTTATCTTTAATCTTTAATTCTCTGTCTGTGCAACCACTGCCAGTGATTGCAGTGATGAAAACTAGTACAGACAGCAGAGCTGTTAGATACCTTCTAACCTGCTGATACTGGTGGCAGTTTGTGGCTGCAGTGTTCAGCGGCACTGAAATGCCTAAATACATAATATACATTGGACGTGAGTATACAAAATAAATTTTAATGTAAGCCATAATATAAAGACCTTTCCACAAGCGGTGCTCTGCCTAAAGTGAAAGGTGCTACATCACTTGCAAAAGGGGAGATCAGCTGCTGCTTAAAGGCTATGTTATCTTAATGCTGCACATTGCTGTAAATTATATGAAAGGCCAGTCCTCCACTGAACTATGATGAATGCCTGACCTCAAATATAGCTTTTAACTGTGAATATCAGAATTTAATAGCAAAGTGTGAGAGTTTGTTCCTTTTTACAAGTGCTAAATGTTTTTTTGATTCAATATTTTTATACTTGGAAAACTGAGGAGTAAAAATCTGTCAGTCCTCAGACTGTAGCATGCTGTTTTATAGCTGATAATTATTTGCAATATGAAAAATAATAAAGACAACTTAAAAATGCATGTTTTATCCTGGTCAGCAATTGGATGCAAGTATTAGTGTTTGCTGTAAGGCTCTGTGACTTTTTCTACTACAGCTGAGAATTTAGATAAACAAATAATTCTTACTATTTTAATTAACCACAGCTTATTTACAGTAGAGAAGAGTATAATCTGTTATTATTGCTATTTCCTTCTGGGAAGGTTAGATGTGGTGTAAGTAATTCAAATCACTCTGTGATCTCACTGATTACTGCAGTAATCAAAGCTATAGCGTAGGCAGGACATCGACAAATGTGACGTAGAGTGGAAGACAGACCAGGGAAAATCACAGAAGTCTTTTTCCCTGCTGGCATTTGTGGCAGATAAAAGTGCTACATCATAGAAAAGGCCCTGTATGTGGTATTACTGATGTTATTTCTTGAACCTAAACAGCATTTAGGAAGTAATTGCAACCTTGGGAATTTCAGCCTATTTAGTATCTCAGCTGGAATCAGGAATGGAAAGAGCAGAACTGCAGTATGAGCTGTCATTTTTTTATATAATTTAACTAGAATGTGTGGGTGATATCATCTTGATAGCATGAAGAAAATGCATAGAAAAAAATGCCTTGACTGTGGAAACAGCTTTGAAATCACTGACAGGTTTGCAGCTGAATGACAGCTTAGGTGCTCCAGGAGACCTCATATCAGGCTCTCTCTGTGAGAAACCAGCTCTTTGCTCCTCCATTCATTATGGAATATATGATTGACCCTTAAACTGTTCCTAGCAATAACCACACTGTCAGGAAAAAGTGGACATTCTAACAGAAAAAAACCTTTGAAATATTCTGCTGTGATCTCTTTTTTTTCTCTGTTCCCATTGCTCCTCCCTTCTCTGTTCATTTTAGGAAACAGATGACTCATACAATAGAAAACCATAAATGTAAAACATATACTGTACATGTAAAGCACAGGTAAATGTAAGCATATATGGCATTATTTGTGACTGTATAAATGTGCAGCTGAAAAGATTGTATGGTCCTGGACCTTGCCTTTATAAGGTGAAAGCTTTAAGAAAAATGGGTGAGACAGTTGGTACACACCATAGTATCTGAGTACCAAAGTGCATGCTAACTGATAGAGAAGTCTTGTTTGATAGCATGCAGGATAGGTTCTCTGTGAGGCAGGTTATTCATTCATTCCTTCAAGAAGGAAGGCTTTAAAAGCAAATAAAGCCTCGGTGGGTGAGGACTATGATGCAAACTCATCAGGCCATTGTTAACTGGATGCTAGGAGGAAGGCAGGTTGCAAGCATTTTCAGTCAGCACTGGGGAAGGCCTCGGGATACATCTTCTCAGTGTAATTCTGTTGCCACTAGAGATCCGTGACAAAACCAAGACAAGTGGCAGATTACCACACATTTCTGTTGAAGTTTATCACTAGAGAAAGAAAATGCATGTATTTTGTCCCTCAAAACATGCTTAGCTGAACTTTAATCAGAAGGGTAGTAGTTAATCCAATAGGACATGGTTCAAGAAAGAAATTGTACAGAAATGTTACCCTCCATCAGTATTAGGTCTGCAATTCAAATACAAAGGTCAGCTGTCTTTCTGTGTATTTCTTTTCATATGTCCTCAACAGAAGAAAACATATGTCAAATTTCCTTCTTAATATAATACTGAAAGCTGTTTTAATAAAGTGTGGAAAAACTTTCTGAAATGTAAGGAGTTGCTAAGTCCGTTGACTGACTGAAGTTGCTTAGTACCCAGATGAAAAAACTCTACCATGTTAAGCAAATTAACGTCTCTGACAAACGTAAGCCTTTGATGGTGTTTAAACCATCCCCCCAACATATTCAGCCAGGAGACACCTCAGAGATAGATGTGGTGTAATACACATAGAGGAATGAATCAAATGTCAGAGTCATCACAGAATCATAGAATGGTTTGGATTGGAAAGAACCTTATAGATCCTCGAGTTAAAACCCTCCACCTTCCACAAGATCAGGTTGCTCAGAGCCCCATGCAACCCAATCTTGAACAATTTCAGGGATGGGGCATCCACAGCTTCTCTGGATAACCCGTTCCAGTGCCTCACAGCTTTCACAGTAAAGAATTTCTTCCTAATATCTTATCTAAACCTACACTCCTTCAATTTAAGGTCGTTCCCCCTTGTCCCATCACCTATCACTACATGTCCTTGTGAAAAGTCTCTCTCCAGCCTTCCTGTATGCCCCTTTAGGTACTAGAAGGCCACAGTTAGGTCACCCCACAGTGTTCTCTTTTCCAGGCTGAACATCTCCAGCTCTCTCAGCCTGTTCTCACAGGGGAGGTGCTCCAGCCCCCTGATCATCTTCATGCCCCTCCTCTGGGCTTGCTACTGTAGGTCCATGCCCTTTTTATGTATGTGTCCAGCACTCCAGGTGGAGTCTCACAGAGCAGATGGCCAGAATCCCCTCCCTTGCCCTGCTGGCCACGCTGCTTTGGATGCAGCCCAGGACGCAGATGTGTCTCTGGGCTGCAAGTGCACATTGCCAGGTCATACTGAGCTTCTCATCCACCACCTACCCAAAGTCCTTTTCCACTCCGCCTGTGTTTGTACTTGTTATTCCACTGACTCAGGTGCAGCACCTTGCACTTTGCTTTGTTGAACTTCATGCAGTTCACACAGGCCCACTTCTCAAGCCTGTCAAGGTCCCTCTGGATGGCATCCCTTCCCTCCAGCGTGTCCACAGCACCACACAGCTTGGTGTTGTCAGCACCCATTGTTGCTGGGAGTGCACTCAATCCCACTGTCCACAACACAGATAAAGATGTTAAACACAGCTGCTACCAATACTGACACCTGAGAAACACCACTCATCCCTGGTATCCACTTGGACATCAAACCATTGACCGCAACTCCAGCAAATTCCTTATCCACTGAGTACGTGTCAAATCCCTATCTTTCCAACTTAGAAACAAGGATGTAATGCATGACTATTTACCCTTTAAAAAAGGGGGGGTGGTTTCCCCCTTTCCATTCAGTGGGAACTTCACCAGACTTCTCAAATATGATGGATAGTTGTTGGGGTTTTAGGAGTTCTCCTAGTTTTTTTCTGTTAAAGGAATTTTCCCCATTGCTAGGAGGACAAATTGCTGGGTGCTTAAGAAAAACAAAGAGCTAGCCACTGGAGTGGGGTGCATCTGGCTACTCTTTTGTTTCACCTGGGTGTGCGGTTAGTTGGTCCCTGAACACCGGAGAGGGAGGCTGTTTTTCATCAGCTGCTTTTCCTTCTGTGGAGAAAAACCCCAGGATCCCAAGCCCGCCTTCCCTGCCCCGCTGGCAGCCGGGCCATGGCCGCCCTGCCCCGCCGTTGCTTCGAGCCTTCGCTACGTT
>NW_008237273.1:971166-972850 GCF_000691975.1 Corvus brachyrhynchos
TGCCGGCTGCGAGCGGAACTGCACCCGAGGGGAAAGGGCCCGACAGCCGAGAAGGCTGGCACTGGGTTTGTGATTGTTTGCTGTTACTGCCATAGTTATTGCTGTTTGTTTGCCTTGTTATACACATATAGATATATAATAGTAAAGAACTGTTATTCCTATTTCCCACATCTTTGCCTAAAAGCCCCTTGATTTCAAAATTATAATAACTTGGAGGGAAGGGAGGTTGCATCTGCCATTCCAAGGGAGACTCCTGCCTTCCTTAGCAGACACCTGTCTTTCAAACCAAGACAATAGTGGCTTAGCCACTTCCTCCGCCAGTTCTATCAGGCCCTGTAGATGTATCTCATCAGGTCCTATGGACTTGTGAACCTTTATGTTCCTTGAATGGTCTCAAACCCAGTCTTCTCCTGGAGCAGGCAGTTCTTCATTTTCCCAGTCTCGGCTTTCACCTTATGCAGCTGGAGCATCTGCTGGTGAAGGCTGAGGCAAAAAAGCTGTTGAGTACCTTGGGCTTCTCCATGTCCTGGGTAATCAGGTCTCCCATATCCTTTGTGAGAGATCTCACATTTTCCTTGACCCTTCTTTTATTGCTGATTTTGTTACCTCTGATGTCCTCGGTGAGATTTACATCTGTCAGTGCTTCCTAACCAGATCCCTGGCTCTTTTGACAATTTTCTATATTCCTTCCAGGCCACCTTTCCTTGCTTCCACTCTCTGTAAGATACCTGTTTGTGTTTAAATTCATTCAGGAGCTCCTTGTTTATTCATGCAGGCTTATTGGCATTCTTTCTTGATTTCCTGTTAGTAGGGATGCATTGCTCTTGAATCTGGAGGAGATAATCTTTGAATATCATCTAGATCTCTTTGGCCCCTCTTCCCTGCAGGGCTTTATTCCACGTCACTCTACCAAGGAGATCCCTGAAGATACAAAAGCTTGCTCTCCTGATGTCCAGGGTAGTGAGCTTGCTGTGTGCCCTTCTCCCTGCCCCAAGGATCTCAAACTCCACCTCTTCACGGGCACTGTAGTCCAGGCTGCCCCTGAGCTTTACATTTCCCTCCAGCCCCTTCCCATTGGTGAGAATGAAGTTCAGCATGCATACATCCCTCCTTGTTATCTCCTCTTCCTTGGAGAAGGAAGTTGTCATCAAGGCATTCCAGAAATCTTATGAGTTGCCTGTGCCCCACTGTGCTCTACCTCCAACAGATGTCAGGGTGTTGAAGTTCCCCATGAAGACCAGGGTTTGTGAATATGAGGCTGCTCCTCTCTTTTTTCAAAGGCCTCATTGGCTAAGTCCTCCTGGTCAGGTGGCCTGTAGCAGATTTCCACTATTAAGTCCCCTGTCTCTGCCCTCCCTTTAATCCTGGCCCTCTAAGACAGCTTCTCATCCAGCTCCAGGTGGAGCTCCATGCACTCCAGATGGTCACTGACATAGAGAGCAAGACTGCCTCCCTGCCTCCCATGCCTGTCCTTCCTAAAGAGCCTGTTCCTTCCATTCCGACACTCCAATCATAGGAGTCATCTCACTATGTTTGTGTGATGCCAGTAAAGTCATAGTCTTGCAGGTGGGCGCACATCTCTGGTTCATCCTATTTATTCCCCATGTTGTCTGCATTAGCATAGAGGCATTTAAATTGGGCCCCCAGTGAGGCTGACTTTCTGTCTGGAGTGGCTGGAATTCCT
>NW_008237273.1:972936-983498 GCF_000691975.1 Corvus brachyrhynchos
GGTTGTAATTCCTTAAGCCTCCCCTTCGGCTGCTCGCCTGCTGCCCTCTGTATCCTCAAAAGGTTCTGGGCATGTCTAGCTGGCTCTGGCATCTACTTACCCTATGATATGCAGGTGGGGTTTTTCTTGTTGTTCAAAATTCATATAGTTCTTCCGTTCAGGAGAGTTGACTGTATACGCAGCAGAGCTAAACTGTGAGCCCTTCTGGGAAACAATCACCTGGGATAACAAGCAGTCCTCCTTCCCTTGCTGCTTGCCTATAGCTGGCACTGCCACCGGGCTGGTGCCTCCCTCAGCCCCAGCCCGGGGACCCTGGGCAGGAGCTTGTAGCAGGCAATCTGTGCTTTCAGAACCATACCCTCCAACGCTCCATGGTTTTGCTAACCCCAACCAACACTTGCATGACTGCTGCTACAGAAAAGGCTTTAGTTATTGTAAAAGCCAGCCAGCCAGCCAGGAAAAGCGAACATGGGGAGCTCCACAACTCAAGAAGTTGAACTTAGAACAGTTCTCTGCCTTACAAATTGAAAGCCTTCATGTTGTTAAGGTACTTTTAATGTCTCTGGCTCTCCCTCCAGTGAATTTTCTGTGTTTAAAAGTGCAGAAGGTCATTCTCCTCTTTTTAAACAGAAGCATTTGATAGCAGGTATTTGCTCTGCACTAAGGTAGCTGCTTCCATGTAGCTCATGGAAACTAGATTGCCTTTGGGATCTTCACCTTTCTGTCAAATATGAGTCAAACTATCCTATGAATAAAATGCAAGAATATGTCATAACTGGATGAGGCATAAGTGCAGGCATCCTGACATGCTTTCAAAGGAAATAATATCAGACTTTTAAAGGAAAGAGGGACAGCTGAGATACTGGGAAATCTGTTTCTGTTGATTCCCTCTTGTTTTGACTGCAACAGGCTTCTTACCTTCTGGATATTTCTTCATTACACTTTAGAAGACTGAGGTAATTGTCTAAAACCAGCAATTACCATTCCACGGGATGCATTTTATCTTTTTCTTCCTCTACAGCAATATAATGAATTTGAACTTACATACTGTCTCCCTAGCCCTTTTGTTCATGAAGAACAAAATTGTACCCATACCCACGAGTGTAGTTTCAATCTTAAGTCAGCACTAATGGATTTGTCTTGCTTTTAGTTGTCTTTATGCAATTTCTGAAAGCAACAGTCCAGCAAGTAAGACACAAAATCATTCTTTTAAGCTCACTCTTTGTGCATCTACTTCATCTCCCACTGTGAAGCCCACGGAGATTTTGCTATCACTGTGGGCAAGGCCAGTGCTGTAGACACTGTTTACACTGTGAAATAAGCTTGCTTAGTTGTTAACTCAGGCTGCACTACAAAATTAAGGAAATGCAGACTCCAGTAGGAGTAATGCAAACCAGTTAAAAGGAACAAAGAACTGTAGACCTGACAGAAACAAGACAAGGGACCGTGTCATGCAGAAAACCTTTCCCTTTTGTATTCTCTCCCTGACCTCTTTTATTTGCAACTACAAGATATGATCACTCAGGCAGCACAGCTGTGCTGTCTGTGGCTTTGATCTGAGGGCTTTAGAGTGCTCTGTCATTGAAGTCTCCTGCTTGAACTTTTCCCCATTGTCCTCCTGACAAAAGGCACTGAAGGTAAAGTGAATAGATTGTTCTTCACAGTTACTCAAGGAGCATTTTCCCCTCCTTTCTGTGAATCCTATGATTCTCAGTATTGCCCTTGACCCAAATAACATCCCAGTTAGGAGAACTCACAGCAGTTCTTTAGCTTCAAGGACTGAACACTGCTTATTCACAGCAGAAATACCTTCCTTCAGGCAGCCATTTCAAACCATTGGCAATTACTGAAATGTACAATGTATTGCTTTGGGTAGGTGTCTCAGGAAGGGGAGATCATCATTCCTCTCGGGTTCTCGCTCATGCTGCTGTGGACGGAAAGCTGAAATGCATGTTACAGCTTGTGGTATCAGATTAAAGAAAAGTCAGTAGCAGAAATTGTATCAGTCAAGTTGTCACCGAAACTGCAGGAAGAACAGAAACTCTCCAACAGCATCTTTTCAGTGTTAGAGAATTTAGGCATTACTTTATTCTGGACAGGATGTGCAATAGAAATCATTTCATCCACACATGCCCGGCTTGTGCAGTGAAAATCATTCCACCACACACCACTTTACCAGACTTTTCACATACCTATACAGACAAAACCCAAAGAAATTCTCATACATTGGTCTGAAATTACACAGTTCTTAGTATTCAATCACCTGTTGGTGATTGATCCCTTTGCCTCCAATGCTAATTTGGTCCTCATTCTTTGGTCCTCTTATCAATCTTTTCCCAGACCAGGTGTGTCGGACCTCTCCAGGGGCTGGTGTTTGGGGTAATGTTTGTTAATGTTTGTTTATCTCTCATGTATCTTCTGGCTACTCCCGATCTGTAGGTTTTAAACTCATCAGGCTTCTCCCTGTGAACAGTGTCTTTTGATGAGAAACTTCAATTCCCCTTGCCCCTGGGCAAAGGAGAACAACCCCCTGACTAAAGTTACATTAAAAAATATTAAAAGTTGTATCATTTCCAACAAAGTCACCTACTTCAAGGTGACTTGAGGCAGAGGAAGCTCTGCTATTTACCATGTGTTGCACAGAAAAATGAAATAAATAGTGGTTTTCAGCAGCATTTGATTTTTATGGTGATAAAACAATATCAGCCTAACAAAAACATGTCTGTTCTGGTAGATATTCATCCTGTGCTTTCACATACCAGATGGTAGGGTGTAAGGGAATAAAGATGTTAACAGGGCCTGTAAATGCAAGGGATCCAAGTGTTCCTCTCCCATAGGTTTCTGTATCACTTCTCTGTCATAATCCACAGAGATACCTCCAAATCGCTCCAAATACCTCCAAAGCCTGGAGACACTTAGAGAAAGAGTCAGACAAGTGGGCATTTGCTTTATTCAGCGCTGGGTACATGGAGGATCGCTGCTCCTAACATGCACACACAGCACTGTACACAGCACTGATACAGTTATATTTCATGAATATTCATTACATTCTTTGGGCTAGGAGTGGTTATACAAATTACTTCTCAGAAGTCATTAATATCATTAGCATACATGACACGCAAGCGTAGTGTGCTCTTGCGGTCACACTGAGGAAGGCCCTGCATCCTCCTTGGGGGTCATTCTGGTGAAGGCTAGTGGTCTTCCTCACAAAGCAGTTTTCACCTTTCTTTCTGAAGCATGTGCATTCCTTTGTTGGCTGTTTCAGCGGTTTCTGTGCTGGTTTCAACAGGTTCTGTTCCTGTTATCTTGACAAGGTGCATTCTGTTTCTCTTGACAAATCTAAGGCGCATCCTGCTTCTGAGGCTTGTGATTAATATTTGCTTACTCTTAATAGTTAACTCGTGCTTACATGAGTAAACTATTGATTAACTCCTTTCATACCTTATGCCAGGATAGGGTATTGTTTAAAGCAAATGCTCACATCCACAAAGATAAGAATCTCTGGAAGATGACTTTAATAGGACAAAGCAAGTAATTAACCATTTCATAACCCAGAGGACAGAAGCAGATGAGGAGCTGTAACCTCAGGAACTCACTGTGCTACTGTTCACATGTTAAAAAAACGGGCAAGACTAGTTACACCTGGAAAACATTTACTACAGCAGTCAGATGAAGGTAATGCAAAGGAAGAATGCGGAAAATCACACTATGAGAAGCCAGTCCATAAAGGACACAGAGGAGACCTGCATCTTTATTTGCAGGGAGAGAGCCATCCACTGGGCCATAGCCCCACGTGGTTTCCCTCTCTCAAGGTTTCAGACGGCGCAGTCCCCTTTTATCCTAAACTCCTGGCCACATGTTGTCTCCTTCCTTTCCACACTGGCTGAAGTACTAGGAAGGTACAGCCTTCCCAAACCACCTACCACATATTCACCCCTTGAACCTGTCATTTTCCTCCCATGTTTCGAAATTCAGGCTATCTGGGTTCTGCAATAGACTTTGTGCAGACCCATTTGTCCGTTACCCTGAAGTTCAGGAGTCAAGCTGACTGGGTTATGTAACAAACTTGTGCAGCTTGAGGTTGGTAGAGACATTAAGATCCATTTAAAAGACGTTAACACCCATTTCTCCTAAAGACCCTCACCCACCAAATTGTTTGTAAAGACACTAGCACCCATCTTTCCTATCAGAAGCAGGGCATCAACTGAATGCCTGAAAATTGCAGCAGAAGCTATAGTCCAGCAGTGTATGTGAAACAAATTGTCAGACATCCTGTGTTGGGGTTTTAGGAGTTCTCCTTCTGTTTTCTTTTTCTCTTAAAGAATTTTCCCCATACATGTTGCCAGGGGGACAAATTACTGGGTGCTTAAGAAAAACAGAAGACCTGGCCACAGGGGGAGGGGTGCATCTCTTTCACCTGGGTTTGTGGGCTATTAGCTCCCAGCGTTTGGATGGAAAGAGAGGCTGGAAGGAATTGGTCAGCATGGCAGGCTTCTACTTTTTCGGCTGCCTTCCTTCTACTGGAGAAACCCCGGGATTCCCAAGCCCATCTTTCCCTGCCCTGCTGGGAGCCAGGCTGAGGCCGCCCTGCCCCCGCCGTTGCTCCGAGCCTTCACTACTCTGTAGCCCTGCTCGTCCTGCCTGCCCAGACCTCCTGGGGTTCTGCTGCAGCTCCGGAGTTTGATACATCTCGTCTGCCACCCGGGATTTGTGCTCGTCCCTGCTGCTCCAGGCTCACGCGCCCGCCTGCCGTTCCCGAACGGCCTGTCCTGCCTTGTAGCCCCACCATGTCCTGCCTGCTGAGTCCTCCCAGGTTTCCCACCGCAGCTCCGGAGTTTGATACATCTCTCCTGCCACCCGGGATTTGGGCTCGTCCCTGCCATTCCAGCCTGCTGTTCCCAAGGGTCTGGCCAAACACCGGGATCGGCTGCCCCGGGGGTTTGTGAAGCCTTTGGTCCACCTCTTCCCAGGATCCCAAGCCGCCATTGCTGCGTGCTCCCCGAGCTCGCTCTGGAGCGCCTCCTGCAGCCGCGGGGGAACCATCACACCTTCCCTGCTCACCGGGAGCCGCCAGCGCCCCTGCCGGCTGCGAGCGGAACTGCACCCGAGGGGAAAGGGCCCGACAGCTGAGAAGGCTGGCACTGGGTTTGTGATTGTTTGCTGTTACTGCCAGAGTTATTGTTGTTTGTTTGACTGGTTATCCAGATACAGATATATAATAGTAAAGAACTGTTATTCTTGTTCCTCATACCTTCGCCTGAAAGCCCCTTGATTTCAAAATTATAATAACTCGGAGGGAAGGGAGTTGCAATTTTTTTCATTTCAAGGGAGACTCCTGCCTTCCTTAGCAGACACCTGTCTTTCAAACCAAGACATCCTGTCAGCATCTTCTGTTTCATGAGTGACAGGGACAGGGGAGGGGATAAGTTAAAGGGACATTGTTACATGAGGACAAGTCTTACTCGAAGTGAAGGACACTAGACACAATAAAGGCCAGAAATATTTTAATAATTATTTTATTTCTGGTGGAAACAAACATACATTTTCACTATATCAAATATTCTGAATAGCCGAGATACCTGGAACTGTTTTGTTTGCAATTTTGTATTAAAATCTTACCTTATCCCACAGCAGATACCAGTGGAAATGATACAACTTTTAATATTTTTTAATGTAACTTTAGTCAGGGGGTTGTTCTCCTTTGCCCAGGGGCAAGGGGAATTGAAGTTTCTCATCAAAAGACACTGTTCACAGGGAGAAGCCTGATGAGTTTAAAACCTACAGATCGGGAGTAGCCAGAAGATACATGAGAGATAAACAAACATTAACAAACATTACCCCAAACACCAGCCCCTGGAGAGGTCCGACACACCTGGTCTGGGAAAAGATTGATAAGAGGACCAAAGAATGAGGACCAAATTAGCATTGGAGGCAAAGGGATCAATCACCAACAGGTGATTGAATACTAAGAACTGTGTAATTTCAGACCAATGTATGAGAATTTCTTTGGGTTTTGTCTGTATAGGTATGTGAAAAGTCTGGTAAAGTGGTGTGTGGTGGAATGATTTTCACTGCACAAGCCGGGCATGTGTGGATGAAATGATTTCTATTGCACATCCTGTCCAGAATAAAGTAATGCCTAAATTCTCTAACACTGAAAAGATGCTGTTGGAGAGTTTCTGTTTTTCCCACAGTTTCGGTGACAATACCTCCACATTAGCATGCAAATTCCAAGCAACAAATTCATGTCAGGTGTTGTCTCCCAATTCCACAGAAAGGCCAGTTTAAATACACTCACTTGATTTCTCCTAGTTGTGGTTAGAGTGCTTTTTCCAGGGCCAGATAAATGGCTAACTCTGCTCCCAAGAAATGAGAAATTGAGGAAGAAGTACAATTTAGAGTAGAAAACTTACTTTTCCTATATGAATTTGACTTTCCTGATTTTTATTTCTTTCAAATTAGCTGCATATTAACTGAGATTAAAACCAGACACCAACGTAGGAGAAAGAAAGAGGTTCATTGAGCCTCCTTACTTTGCTGTTTCTAGCTCTGTGTAGCTTGACAAGCTTCTCAAAGACATCAAATTTTCGCTCTGCTGCTGACTCATTCGTGGTCCACAGATCAAAATCAGCAAGGCCTTCAGATGCAACCAGTCTGGACAAGTTGTTCCCTGCAGCCTGCTGGCAGGTTGCATGTTGTGCAGCAAGTTTGTGTAGATCTGAATGCTGAGCAGATGTGTGCTTTCACCCAGAGCCCTCCTGCAGGTGCAGAGACCTTCACCATCCTTTACTCAGGAAATGATGGGATTCACTCCATTACTTGTTATGGCACCCAGAACACATAGAGAACAGAAGGAAATCTGTTCATCTCAGTCTAGAAGGAAAATACAATCCGCAGCTCTTCAGAGGTGTATGGTGGGGCTGAGGAAATTCAGCCCACGTGAATCTTAAGTGAGAAGACACTCCCTACATGGGTCATGATGAAAGGCAAAGTTCCATCCAAGCCCAGCTGCTCTTTATTGTACCTTGGGCTGGTGCAGAAACCTAGAGAAACCCAGAGCTTTCTTTAGGCACCTCCTCTGTATTGGCAAATGTAGTTAGTATTTACTGCACTCTCTATGATCTCTATCACTGCCCTTACTCTTTAACATTCAGAATTGAAATCAGCCCAGAAGAGGATGCTTTTGTTGCAATGAAGGCCAGCAGGGGTTTTGACTGGAGAACAGCTGCTGTAATGCTAAGTATATATTTGGAACAAGGACACGATGAGATGTACTGCCCTGCTTAATGTCCTTGCCTGACTGTGCCTTGCTCTCTCCTGCATTAAGGGTTTTATTATATCTCATTGTTGTCAGCAGAGGTAATTGCCTGCAAATGTCCGCAAGCACACCTGCTACCAGACACTTTGGTATTAAGGTAATTCCAAGAAAATGAAAGCTTCAGCAACCATGCCAGCACCAGTTATTAATCCAGATAAGCCACCTTCCACGCACTGAGGACATGACCTGTTTGTGTTTCAGTCCACCCACCTGCCTTGACATTCTGGAAGATTAGTGTCTCTCTGGGAGATCACTGTGCCCACCTCTTCCTGATGCAGTTTGTGGCAGACCTGGTGACTAAGAGATTTTAATTGTTTTGCCCATTCCCAGATATTTCTGCTGACAAGGCCTGTGTTGGGGTCTGTGACTTTAGCAGGTCTAGACAAGCTGGTACAGGTGCCAAAGTACCTTTATGCCAGTAAACGGTTCCTACTTCCTTCTGTAGGGCAGGAATGGTAGAGCTCACCAGGGCAGGTGAGGCAGTGGGTGCAGCTACATAGTGTCACCTTTCTATTGGTATCCAGACTTTGCATAAACCCGCTGTGAAACAACTGAGGATGCCCTGCTTCTGCCAGTTGCTCTCTGCTCCTTCCATGGTGCCTGGTAGTGCCTGCAGAGCTGACCTTGCCACTCTATGTTCAGCTGCCAAGTGATACCACAGACAGCTAGAACTGGTGTCAGCTGTGGTGCCAGCTGGACAAACTGGCCTTGCCTGGAGGACGGCAGTGCTGGCAGTGTACCTGATGGAGCATCGTGTGGGCATTAGTCCCTTGCAGTGCTTTCTTCTGTAAGCAAAACCCACACTTCTCTCCAGGGTGTGATGGATTACAAAAACGCAGATGACTTACTGAGATACTAAGACGAGAAAAAGTGAAAATCCCAGGAATACATAAAACAGAGACTCAAAGAGAGAACCTGAGTTACATCGTGACCGTTTCATTCCAGGGCTGTGGATTTACTTGTAGGTTGGGGTGCTTTCTGCTGCCTGAGCCTTATGAGGGGAAAAAAAGGCCTGAGACCTTCCCATTCTGAGCATTGACTGTCTCCACTTGCTGGGGCACCACTTGTGACAGGAATTATTTTGGATGCTGGGCAGTGTGAGGAACAGAGAGGAGCCAGGGCAGTAAAAACAGGCCTGAGGACAGGGAAGGTTTGGCTCCACCATGCTTGTCCCAGCTCCTCTCAGGACAACACCCTGGCATGTTTTAAATAGGTTTTTAGCAGGACAGGTGATGGTGGTGGGGAAAAGCTGTCCAGAAAATTTCTTTTTGGAAAAATTGCGTATTAACAATCATGAACACTTAGCAATTTCCATTTTCAGTCAGTTTGTGGTAAAAGCTTTGCTGAAAGTTGTTCTGAGTGGAGAGTAAACTGAATTTTAAGGAATATTTTTTCAAAAATTTGTTACATAATAGAACAGAAAATGGTTTTACTGATACTTTTGCCTGAGGCACAAATGTTGCATCATACAGCATGTTAGCATGGAGCAAGCTAATGTTTCCAACACTCAAACTGATTTTTCTTCTTTCTTGCATTTTGTGATCTTAAGTGAAACTCTTTAGAGCTAGTTTTGGCTAGCAGTATGTCCTAGTTCCAGAGGATCAGACTACAATGAAAATCCGTGAAAATCGAGATACCAAATCAGCAAGAGTTGGTCATTGCTGTGAGAGGCAAATTCTGACCAGCAATATAGCATGGTATCAAGGCAGGCAGGCAGTACATGATGGCAAGAGCAGGTCCAGATCTTCAGAGGGAATTTGACAATTCTGGGAGTACTTTCCCTTCTCCTTCACCCTAGTTAGTAACAAAGAATAGGAAATAAGTGGGGATGATGTGCGGGCAGTGGGAGCAGTTTTTTCACTGATGCCATCCAGTGCACTAAACTGTCCACAGAATCATTGAATTTATAAGGCACCACTGGTGGGCTCCTCAAGTCCAGCCTCCTTGCTTACACAGTGTCCCCTAGACGATGTTACTCAGGGTTGTATTCCTTCATTTTACAACAAAATTAAAATGGGCTGCAGAGAGACAGGAGGGAAAACCATCTGCGTCTTTTGAGACATAAATTGTAACTGGTAATTTTTATGTCAGTTTTTCTCCTAGTCTTCCTTCCTGCCCTGCTCTCTGGAACACAGTGTCCAATGAAGTGGTGTGTTTTCCCATGCCAGACAGTGACCACAAACATACCCTCCCACCCACCTCCTCCTCTGCCGCAGACAGCAAGCCCAAGCCAGACCTGCTTGTGAATACAATATTGCTGCTAGCAAGGATTTTCTCTGCTTCTTTCTAAGCCCATGGGATACTTTTCTCTCTCATGAAGAGATTAGCAGAAGTTCTATAAACTATGAACACCTGCAACCTTGTAGAACTATGTTTACTGTACAGTAGAAAAATATTTTGACAATGGGTGTTTAGGATTTCTAGCCAATCCACCCAGGGGGTGGCTGATCCTTGTCCAATTAGACTATGAAGAAAAAAGTCTATAAAAGAGTTTGTAAAATAATTAAATAAATCACTCTTGCTGCACAATTCCTGCCTGTTGGATCTTGTCTCCTCTCCTCCCTATAGCTGCAGGAGACGTGATCTGCACACTCCGACGTGTCCTGCATGCTGCGAGCCAAGCAGAATTTGTCTAGAGGTACGCTGTTCCCTTTCCCCCTGCCGGACCGGGATGTCCAACAGGACTAAAAAATGGCGAACGGCGGCTTAAAAACTGATGCTGCGTTAATGGTCTGGAAAGGTGTTTTCAGTATAATGTGCACCTCCATTCCTGAAAATTCACTTTGTGAGTTATTAGACTGGGTTGCCCTGCATGGCATTTCCCCGGACAGAGATACCGCCCTGGATTTTGGGCTGTGCTATATGGTGCGACCTTCCATCTGGGGATCCAGCAATGTTAGAATTATTAGGCACTTGGCGGTTTTTATTTAACCTGCTGATGGACCTTGACTGTGGCAGCAGAGCTGGCTCGCCTGTTTCGGTGGTGAGTGATGGAGAGATATCCGAAGGAGAGAGATGTGAAAAATCTGCCCCGGCTCCACGGGCGGAGAATGCCCCGGAGCCTGCACCGGGTCACCCTGCACTGCCGCAGGACCCCACGCCACCCGAGGACCCCGCGCCGGCAGAGCAATTGGTGGGGGTGTCAGGGCAGCGGGAGAGCGCACAGCCCGCCTTGCCGTTCGGCTCAGCGGTGGCCACTGCTTTTCCGGGGCCAAGGCCGGGGGGTCTCGCGTCCTGGACCTCC
>NW_008237273.1:983803-985143 GCF_000691975.1 Corvus brachyrhynchos
CGGGCGCCCCCGACCGCTGCGGCGGCACAGGAGACAGCGGCTCTGTGCGCAGCTGCAGCACCGCAGACAGCGGCAGTAGCTTCAGCGCCAGATCGATTGAACCCGGCCAAGGTCGCGTCCCGGAAAGAGGCTGCAGTTCAAACCACAGCTCAGTCGACTGCAGCCTGTGCTGCCAGTTTCTCTTCTGGTCGGTCCAACCCTCCCCGCCCACCTTTGTTCGTTCACGGCAGCTCAGAGTTCCCTTAACCCGACGATTCATCGTTGGGCAGTGAGGCAGAGGAGGCTTTGGCCCTGGGGCTTAAAGCTGCTGTAGCCGGGCGGCAAAAGAAAAGGCTGCTTCGATCTCGCCCCTGGACCTTTCCAGACTGCACTGTGACAGTGCGTCTGAGACACTACAACCGTTTCTGGGAGTCACTTAAGATGCGGGCTCTGGAGGAGGGAGATTGGAATTTATTGGAAACACTGGGGATGCCAAGTAGAGTTGAGGATCCTGAGAGTAATCGGGAAGCTGTTACACTGCATCCACAGGCTGTGCCTGTAGTTCAGGATGGTAGTGACACCCCAAAAGGGGAGATCCAAGCTTTCCCGGTGTATAAGGCTCTCCCAAACTCAGGGCAGCATGATAAGCATGAGGTAATTTTGCAAGGTTGCACAGGATCTACAATCCAAGGTTGCACAACATGGGCTTGGTTCTGCTGAGGTTATGCAAATAGTAAGGATGATAAATACAGATTTGCTTGCTCCATTTGATATTAGACACTTAGGTCAAATCCTATTTCAACCTGTACAATATGCAGTTTTTGAAAATACTTGGAGAAAGCTGGCTGACAAGGCTGCATTAGGGAATATGCAGTTCCCTGCTGATGATCTTCGATGGACAGTGGGAATGGATGCTTTGATGGTGACTGGTCCCTCCTCTGATCCCAGCCTACAGAGTACGTTTCCTTCTAGTGTCCTGCAGCAAACTCAACAGGTTGGCATGGCTGCCCTGCTGAAAACCATAGAGCTGTCTGCTCCTAGAAAGCAATATACTGAAATAATTCAAGGGAGATCAGTCATACCTCTCTTTCGTAGAGAAAGTCACTGCTTGTCTCGAGAAGCAGGTTGACGATGACGGGTTAAGACAGATGTTGTTAAGGCAGTTAGTGGGAACGCAAACGAGGAGTGCAGAAAAGTCATAGATGCCTTACCAGGGGATCCTGAGGTAACAGACATGGTCGAAGCCTGCGCTAAGGTGGGATCTGGGAACCAGAAAAGGTGTGCTTTGGCTGCGTTCCTGCAGCCTGTTCACGCATCTTCTGGTCGTGAACCAAAGCAAACCAAACGCGCAAAACACCCAT
>NW_008237273.1:986906-987277 GCF_000691975.1 Corvus brachyrhynchos
TCAACAGCATCCTCCTTGGAAATATTTAGGAGTGAAAATTTTGGACCAAACTATCCAATGCCAAGAGGTGCAATTCCCGGATTCGGTTAAAACCTTGAATGATGCTCAGAAACTGCTGGGTGTTATCAATTGGTTACAACCTTATCTAGGTCTAACCCCAAAGCAATTTTCCCCGCTTTTTAATACATTAAAAGGGGATCCTGATCTGAATTCACCTCAGGAGTTGACTCCGGAAGCGTGACGAGCACTACAGGAGGTCCAACGGGCTGCTTCCGCTCGTCAGGTTTATCGAGTGGATGCCTCCATTGCTATCACTGTTTTCATTACTATTCCAGACCTCCATCCTACAGATACCATTGGCCAGTGGAATG
>NW_008237273.1:993244-993810 GCF_000691975.1 Corvus brachyrhynchos
GGTCTGGTCTGGAGGCTGCCCTGCAGAGCTGAGCTGGAATCACGAGCTGACAATCACTAAAGAGCTGACAGCCTCTGCAAGGGCCCTCCTGCCAGCAGCTGAGGGAAGACAACCGGGCCTCGGGAAGGTGATTCCTTTTGGGACCATCTTCCCAGACCGGTCACCTCTTCCTGGGTCAGAGCCACTGACCCCATCACCAGCTGTAATACTGACCTACAGCATCAGAGGCAGAACAGGGAACCTCCAAATGATGACCAGGAGGTCAACCATCAGGCGGATGGTCCTTCCACAAGCAGAGACTGGGATGGTCCTTCCACAAGCAAAGACTGGCATGCTCCTTCCACAAGCAGAGACTGAACTTTAAATTTCTTGTAATGGAGTCAGATTGTTAAAGCCTTAAGGACATATCTAGAATTAATAACTGATGTAAATTTCTATTTAAGATTAATACCTAGTAGAATTATTATAAAACAAAAAGGGGGAATTGTGGATACAAAAATGCTGTTAGCAAGGAATTTTCCTGCTTCTTTCTAAGCCCGTGTGATACTTTTCCCTCTCATGAAGAT
>NW_008237273.1:993897-1008490 GCF_000691975.1 Corvus brachyrhynchos
CCAATTAGACTATGAAGAAAAAAGTCTATAAAAGAGTTTGTAAAATAATTAAATAAATCAATCTTGCTGCACAATTCCTGCCTGTTGGATCTTCTCTCCTCCCTACGGCTGCGGGATACAGTAATACCTGTTCTTCAGCTCTGACACAGCCCCACTACAGGCAATCCTCCAGTACAGCAGAACCAGCACATGCAGTTTCACACATTTTTATCAGCAGTTAGTGGAAAGTTGTAGCTGATGGCTGGTATTTACTCGCCATTGCTGGTGGACAGGCGATAAGTGTTTGGAAGCAACCCAAAGGTTTGTGGGACACTTCTTGTTCATTCAGAGTTTCATTCACTGTAAAACTATTGCTCAAACATCCTATTTGGTGTGCTTTAAACTTACAGGATGCTGGTAACTTCTCTGCCGATCCTCATATTTAGCTAATAAGAAATGGTTCAGTTTGGGTTTGATGCCTCAGAAGCAATACTGTAGATTTACAACTAATTGCTAGTACCTCATCATCATGTGAAAAAATCCTCCCTTATCCACAACATATATATGATGTGCAAACTGTGATGTGAAAATTTGCATAAATAAGAGATGAAGGGATGACAAAACATCTCTTCAGGGCTAAAATCTGTAGTCTAGCTCTCTGTACTCTTTGAAAGTTTCTGGCACAAACATTTATTTCTCTGAGATATGTGTTGACGGAAAAGGAACTCTTTGTTTAAAAGGGAAATTCTGAAGTCTTTCCAGGGAAGGAAAGTTTTAACTCAGCTTTAACATGCACATTGCTTTTCTCCTTGTCAATAAACAATCGAAATGCAACTATTTGTAAAGGAAAAAAGTAACAATGAACCGTTTTTTCAGCACTACAGATAAGGCAGTGAAGTACTTGCTTGTGGACACTTGGCAAGGCAACTTGCCTTCATTCCCCCAGGCAGGATTGCGGTGGATATATAGTATGTTTTTCTTTTCTCCCTGCTCACCCCAGTCATATACCACCAAGGTCTGCTGTGGTACTGAAGGACTTAAAATCCTGTACTGTACAAAAGTCACTGAACTTGAGGAAGGGATCAAATGTTAGCAAGCAGTAGGGTAAGAAAACACACACCCATAGAGCAAAGCTATGAACACTTCTGTGTGTACGTATGCATGTTCACTTCTCAGATAAAGCCTAAATGTCTTTTTACAAACTCTCTATCTCCAATCTAAATTTCAAAACATCCCACATGTGCCTTTGTGACTTGGAGCCTACACCAGCTCTGTTTTTTGTAGGATGTGTTTGACCTTGTTTTTTGTTGTTTGGCAGGCATGAATGTCTCAGGACAATCACCATTCTCAACTGCTAGGCTATCAGCAAATTTCTTTTGTTTCCAATCTAAAATTTTAAGGCTCTAGTATGGTTAAAGATGAATGAAAAATCTCTCTCCTGAGCTCCCACCTTCAGCGTTGGCACTATGCCTCACAAAAACCACCTTACTTCACTGTGGAGGATGACTTCTTGGGGCTACTATGGGAGAAATACTAAGTAATAATGTCCACTTTTTGTAATTTGTGAAGATGTAAAGTTGGGTTGATTATGGGCAAATTTTAGTATTATTGACTTTCTTTTGCTGTCATTTGTTGAAGATCATTCTTTTATTTAAATACATCATTCACCCAAGGACAGACTTAAAAAAAAAGAAAAAGCCTAGCTGGTAAGGACAACAGACTGTGCAGCCTGGTGATTAAACAAGGTGTCAAAGTAAAGAATGCGAATTAAAACATCTTGTGATCAAATGTATCAGTAAAGAAACCTAAGGGAACTTGATCCTGAATGGAACGACACGGCTCCAGACATACACAACTCCAGGTAGTTTGAACTCACATTGGGCTGTAGAAGAAAAATCCTTGTCTAACAAAATTTTAAGCTCACTGAAAGACACGCAATTTCCTTACTCTCTGTATACACAGAAGGTACCACTGGGACATGACAAGAGGCAAGCAGTGCAGCTTGAACACTGATAATGACAAGCAGCACTGCAGATCATCTCTGAACCCGGAGAAAGTAGTTAGAATACTATTTTCAGAGTAACAGCAAACCCAAGACCATTAAGACAAAAGATACTGAGCAAATTGACACACTCTCTTTTTATTAGTATTTATTGTTGTTATTGTTATTCACACTTAGACAACTCAATTACATAAAGTGATTTGTATGAAGAACTCTGTGTTAATATGGTAAGGTGAGAAAGTGTACACGCCACAGTGAAACATTCTGTAGATACAGTGAAGTAGGACCTTGATAGAAGGGATTATTTCCAAGAGCCCATGTACAAATAAAGGTAACTTTCATACTATATACAAACTTATATTCACAGAGAAAATGCTGATTTAGAGATACAAGAGTTTCATCTAGTGAATAATGATCCATACACTTAAACACAGGAGAAAAACTGCAATTTTCAGGGGGTTGCCTGGACTTGCAAAATATAAAATACATGGCAATGTATTTTTACTTTTAAAGTTTGAAATGAGTACAGATGGGGGACTTCAGATTTTTCTTACAATAGGTTGAAACTGAGAGATGATAAGAGTATGAAAACTACAAAGTGAAACAAACATGCTAAAAAAGCTTTATTACAAAAATAGCATCTGATTGTCAGTTATAACACACTACTATTTTCACATGACAATACCATGTCCTGATCTTGCCATCTTAAGTGACAGAAATAATTTTAATTTATGTAAGTCAACTCCCCAGAGTCAGGACTGCAAGATTAAAACTGCAACAGAGATCTTGATAATGGAAATGAACACAAGTGAAATCCTTTGGCATTACTTAATTATTATAAGGGATTAAAATGAATTATTGATTTCTACTGGATAACCTGACCCTGGAAACTTTTTGGAGAAGCAACTCAGTTCTTATAAACTTACTAAAACATAAGGAGCTTCCTTTACTGTGATCTCAGTGGGAGAAAACATCAGAGTAGCAGAATGATTTAATTGCTTCATTGGGCCTGACTCTGCGAGCATCGTATTCCTTCTCCTGGGGTGAACAAGGGTAGCAGGATTGAGTCCCTGCTGCAAAGGTAGTGTGCAGCATTTTGTACAGCCCCACAGGAAAACTCAAGAGTATGAGGAGCAAACTCCCCCTGACTTACTGACAGCATCACTAAGGCAAAACCAGATCCTGCTTTACTGTACATTTATTTGTCAGTATTTTACATTATACTTTAAACAGAGACATGGAATTGATTTTTTACTTTAAAATTAATGATCCCCTTATTTAGAAACCCCATACTAGTCTTCTGGGTTTTTTATGGCTTCTTTTTGCATTAAGACAACTATGTGACATAAAATAAAAATAAAAAAAAATAGTAAAGTGCACGATCTTTAAAAATGTACAAATTTCATTGTTGGGATTGGTTTTGTATTTGATGAGGGGTGAATTTACAATAAATCTACATGAATGTACAGTTCATTTACCAATCTTGAATGACTCAGTCTTGTCCTGGGCTGTTTCACTTATGGCTCATGTAGGAACGATACGGCCAGTTCTGTGTCTGGCCTATCCACACTCCGAGGGATTACATGGCTTCTAGTCTGGGGCTGACCTACGCCTGGCTGGCTGGGGCATGGGCTCAGTGCCATGCTAATGTGACGACATGACTTCTGGAGAAGACACAGCTTGCAGCTGGTCAGGCAGAGCACGGGCAGGGGAACGCTCAAACTGTCTGCACCCATCCAGGCAGACAAGCCCTGGGATGCTGCACACTGACACCTAGCAAGACACTGCAGACCTACAGGATGGCCTGCCTGAACTACAGGGCTGTGAGCCGTATGTGACTTCTGTATTTGATGGGTGCACTGTATTGCAGAACTTCAATTTGGAAGTGACTCATCCCAGTTCCAATGGAAATGACGGGTATCTCAATACCGATATTCCTGTAACTGATGGCAACAGACCCAAGAAGGATAATTTTAACATCAACCACAAATGAAACCCATGGCTGTTGGAGGACTGGAGCAGTATTCTTCTCCACACTTTTGAGTGCAAACTATCCCATTTGATAACCTCAAAATCACTTTCTGCAAGTATTTTTCCGTGTGCTAATTCTTTAACTATAATAATAAAAAGAATTGCCTGCTCAAACCGTGCCTCTTTCTCAGTTAGTTGTGTCATTGTTATTTACAAGAGGTAAAATTGTTTCCAAGAATACAAGTGAATGTAATTTATCTCTTTGTACATAGCTCCCAGGACAAATAGGTTTGTTATGTAACTGCATTTATGAAACATGGGAACCTAAGAGAAAAGTCTCTATCTTGTCCAGGTTAATGGCAGAACTCTTCTACATTTCATTGGGCCAGTTCTTAGAGAAGGGATTATTTCCTTGTTATAAATAAATAAAACCATCTGATACAGACTCATACTTGACTCAGAACATAAGTTATATGGACCACAAGATGCTATTTTAAGGAATTACTGCTGAAAGACTAGTAATTAAAAAACATTGTATATCCCCTTTTTTGAAAAATATGTAATGAAGTAAAAGACAACCAGAGAAATAATCCCTTAAAAAACACCCAAACATTAATAATATTCCTAAGTATCTATTTTTTCACAGTACTTGGATTAACTACATGTTTAACTTACCACTTTGTGGACCTTCATATCCACACACAACAGTACCATGAGTGACAGTGACCATAAACTACTTCAGAGTAGTATATGTGGAAATTATATGGTAGGTTCATTGTCATTACAAACAAATGACAGCTAGATAAGATTGCTTGTCACCCACCGTGCTTTATGCTTCATGAAGTTTATGCAGTCAGCCACAGCAACTGGATACATAAGCAGAAGCATACAGACACAAGAGCCTGTCTGCACTATAAGAAAGCACTAGCTTTCAGTAAAATAGTTAATTTAAAATACATAGAGCTTTGCTGAAAGATCTTTCCATGTCTACATGTAGTTCTTAAGGAGAGAATCGTCACACCACACTTTTAATCACACTTTTATAGCTTTTACCAGATTGTGACCAGGGTGGCTTCTGCAGAGGGAAAGCAGAGAATAGTTGTAGAACTCCGGTAGTATTTTTTACCAATGGGGCCCATTCTCATATTTATTTTCAATGAAGTTAGTGCAGAAAACCTTTAAAACTGGCTACATTCTGAACCATGATCCTATTCCAATGCTACCGGAAATCCCTTCCAAAAATTGTGTTCAACATTGGTTCTGTTCAGAGATGATGGTGCCACAGAGAGTTGGTTATTTAATCTGAAACTGCATTCTTATCGTACTTACTGTGTTGCCAAGCTGGTGTCCTGAAAGTGCTAAGCTAGAACAGGATCTTTATCATAATGCACATTTTTCATTTGCACTTTGTAAGGATTATGCAGACACCAGTACAATTGAGTAAGTGAGCACAGGCATACAGGCAGGTGGAAGAGGCTTCAACACCAACCAGCTCGCTGTAGAATTTGGGCAGTGTGAAGGACCAGATCCCTAGTGAAGTCATTCAGAACTTTGACTGAAGAAAATAGAAACTGAACTTTGGCTTCTAGGTGTGAAATGTTGAGAAGAGTTCATGATCCCACACTGAAGTAATTATGAACCATGAGAAACACTTCATGCTGGGAAATTTGCTGTCATTGTAAAATAGGAATGTTGTAACAAGTGTGTGCATTTCTGGCAGCATTGAGCCTGGACAACTCACTGACATCCCGTCACTGGGTTGGAGCAGCTTTTGGCTGTTCTCTCAGCATTCCAGTTTAAGATTGAATTCCTTCTGCACAGGGCAAGGGACTAAGCTTCTCCCTCCATCCTACTCCTCTACCAGCCAGCAGAGCTGTTGTCTTGTAATCAAAGAGCACACCAGCATCCAAATGTCCATGAACAGTTTACCCCAGCAGTAGAAAGCTGCCTTGGCAAGTATAAACATTGTTCACAGACAGCCTCCACAGGAAGCACCACACAACTGAAATCTGTCCTGCTACCTCTGGATCTGAGATACCACTGGCACAGTTATTCAGCCATTTGAAAAATGGTCTGCCCTACAGATGCAAAGCAGTGGGAGCCATGATGTGTCTTCTTCTGGAGGAGAAAAAGCTATTTTTAATATCTTCCAAGATAAATATGTGATAGGGACAAACAGACATGGGAAAGAAATGAGATACATTTTAAAACAGGATAGAAATGCCATTACAGGATACTAGTATTTAATGGTATACATAAAGGTCTGCCTATAAGCTGTCGATGCCAGTTACTCTCTACTGCCTACCTGCCCTCAGTGTGGCAGCAGTCTCTGCTGCTGATGCCCTCACTTTGCAGAGTGCACCAGAGTGCTCTTACAGCTCTGAAGGTCAGATAGGAGTTTTTCTTTTCCAGTGTAGGAGTTGTTACACCATGGTGGCATGAAGTTAAAAAAAAAAGAAAAATTGTACTGAACAGAGATTGTTCTGGTCTGGTTTCTTGATTTGAAATGTCAGAGCAGTGAATCTGGGCATTGCAGTATTTTTTAAGTGCCCACATACACAGCCATTCCTTTAGATCACTCCTCTGATTCTGCTTACTTGGGAAAGGCTTGCCTGTTTTGATCACTGTCATCAGAAACAAAAGCATTTGGTGACTCCTCTGGAATAGACTGTACTGTGGAGTCAGCTCTGTATTTTGAGACTCAAGTTTCAGTGGAGGTCAGAATTTGGGTTATAGATTTTGCTTTAGGTTGCTGTTCCTGTCAGTAGAGGGCATCGCAGTTATGTCTATCCACCTACCTTTCCAGTGTACACCCGTAGGAACAAATGTTAAAGAGGTGGGCAGGCAGCACTACCATTAAGACAGGTAAGGACTCTGGACCAGTGAAGGATCTTGAATACAAAGACAAGTTTTTGCTCACAATGTGAGAAGCTCACTCTAAAAAGCATTAAGAAGTAAGAGATGTTGCTTGTGGTATGGTTAAAATCAAATACTGATTCTGCATGTAGCTAGGACTTAATACCTTAGGACAATATATGAGTAGCAGACATTGCAACTCCTAGTATCCTTCCTTTATTTCATTAATATCTCACTTTTTTCTTCATGATATCACATGATATTAATATTCCTAATATGAATTTTGTACTGTTTTCTCTACCACTGTTTTCTGTCAAGTCCTTACTTTCTAACCATACACCATTACATACGAACACATATAACAGGAGTAACAGTAAAGGACAAAGGGGATGAGTGAGAAACAAACAGCATGAAGCAGAGAAAAACAGACAAGACAAAATGTGCTGAGCCTTCTGTTACACAGATGTGAGCATGGCATTGCCACTGTGAGCACAATACATTTATGAAACAATGCTGAAACAGGTCACAGAAATGCACTGAAACTTCATGAACTCTTAATTGCACAAAAGACTTGAACAAACAAATGATGATTATCTGAAATAATTTCTTAACATTCATTCCAGTCTAAACTACAGAAAGATGGACATTAATTGCTTTCTCCCTTCTTGGCTTTTTTTTTTTGCTCAAGGTTTGGACCTTCTCCTTCTGTCAGTATCTCAGAAAATGGATGTTGCATTTTCACTGCTTCCTGAGTTTCTTTAGACATGTACACTTCCAGCAACACTGAGAATTTTCATGTAAGTTTCCTGCAGCTCCACTGTATTTAAATTGCGTTTCTCCTACCTAGTTTCAAGATTTATAATAGCAAATGTGAACTGCCCCAGCTTTATACAACAGCTGGGGATCTCTTCCAGCAATAACTATATGTAGCTGTGAAGGTCCTTACACTCCAAGTAATAGTGAAAGCCTGTAAAATATATATTCACTTAGCAATTAGGCTGCCACTTTATAACTACTTCTATATTCTGTATGAAATACTATGCATAAGCAAATTAGCCTTTTTATTCTGGCATGAAAAGGCAAACTCATAATCATAACAGCATCTGAAAGCCGTTGGTACTGTTGATATTGCTGCTTTAGAAAAAATAGTGTGTTCACATAGCTGTATGATGTCACTGCATGCTGCGTTGCTATTAGAGAAGAAAGATTATCCCCATTCTGGTCTTTGCATGAGAATGCAATGAAAATCTGCACCAGTTACAAAACGGTCAGGCATCATGGCTCCTTCAGTGCCAGAGACAGAGTTTCTGGAACCTGAAGGGTTTTGCAAGATGTAAAAAACTACCATTAACATCCTGCTGATTGCCTTTACAGACCTGTGATGCAGATGATCAAAACACTGATGAATTCCCTGGCTTTGCTGAAATCATATCATACAAATCCACTTACACGAAGAGACGTACAAGCTCTTCCCTGTTTGTGACTCATCGCTTCATGTATGCTTTCCACTCAGGAGTTTCAGCAGGCTATTGGAAAAATCCTGTACCAGGGTGTGTGGGGGGTGGTGCCTCCACAAAGTTAATATCAGCATTCCCCTTAGAAGAGGAGAGCTTTAAGAACTGAGCACACTGTGTGTCTGTGCATACTACTACAGAGAATGAGAAGTCTGCAGGTGTGTACCGCAGGCAGAGGAGAAGCAGTAACTTTCGCTGTTGCCATGCGTACGTAGTGTGTCCATTACTGAGCAGCGAGGATGTTCTGCAGCAAAGAAACCCTCGGTGCACCTGGACTCAGCCCTTCATGCGTAACTGCACTGTCCACAGCAGTCGTTCTTCAGCTCTGAGATGAACCTTTTGTATCCTTTTCTTTCTTTCACTCTTTTAAAATTGAGGAAGAGGAAATTTACAGATCCATGGGTTATTCCCACTGAAGCTTTCCATTGTGTTTTGGTTTTTTTTCTGTTTCGTTTTGACATATTTATCTTTTCTTTAATATAGGTTTTGTTTCGATTTTTCTTTTTCTTTTGTCAAGAAACAGCACTTTCCACTAGATGGAGACAGGACACTGGATCACTTTGTCCTCCAGGAGGACACTGACAATCAGGAACACAAAATAAAGCCCAAACATGAGGAAACCCAGGATTTTATTCATCCTCCACTTGCAGGAAGCAATGGATAGGATGACAAAGAGCAGCATGATGAAGAGGAGGACAATTGCACAGAACAGGCCATTGCTGCTGACTGTCACTGGGGTGAAGCTGTTAACCACAGCATACAGGAGCCATGGAAGAGGAAGGCTGTTAAGAAACAGAAAAATTAATTTAAAACATTGTGGAAGTCCAGAAGGGAGCACTAGGAGTTTTCTGGAGACAATTCAAAACACAACCAAAGGCTTCCTGCATAAAGTGAGGCAGGAAGAGTTTCAACTCTTCTAATATTTTCATAAATATAAATTGTAAGCTTTCTCATGGTTCTTGGGGAGAATACATGGGATTTTTGCCCCCCACTCTTCCACCAATTATACTGGGGAATTATATTTCCCTTGGCTGGCAAATCACCTGGCATTCTGTCTGTGAAGAGGAAAATCCCTTTCATTTGTTTCTAGATTTCACACCATCTGCAGAAGAAGCTATTTGCACTCTTTACAAGAGCCTGTCTGACAGGAGGGTAAGTTGCATAAAAACATGTCCTTGCCATGAAGAACCAGCACTCTGCAAGGCACTGCCTGCAAAATTTAGCCCTTAAATGTCTTTGTCCCCATTTACTGTATAAACCTCTGTTAAAACTGTGAACTTCAATTGAACTTCAGTTTAATTTCTATTTCTGTGTTTGCTGTCATTGCATTTCTCATTTCTCATGCCACAGAAGGAGACAATATCCCTCTGCAAGTTGTCAAGCTGAAATAAATATTTAAGACACTGATTGGAGCTTAGCAGGCTTAGAAAGCATGAAGTGAGTTGTCAGAAGCTCACAACATTAAAACTTTCAATAAGCAGTTCAGGAGAGAATAATTTATTACAGCTGCTGTACTAACTACACCAGTCTACAGCTCAGTTGTGCCATTTCTGCTGTAAACATAGCAGACTGGTGCAGGACAAAACCATTTCCACTGGCAGGAAGACTAAACATTTTTTAAAAAGTAAGAAAGCACTGCAAAGAGAAAGAATTTTGTAATGCACCCTCTGTATTCCAAGTTGGAGGACGTGGTTTTCATATATTTTACAGGTTTGTTGCGTATAGGTATTTCAAAGACTTCATGCTTCTGAATTAACAGAAAAGTGGCCAAGTTTTCCTACCATATCTAAAGGTACTGGCATTAGCTAACAGATAAGAAGGTATTTACTATCCATTCTAACTTCTGTAGCCTTTTTACACCTTTGTGCAGTTGCTGGTATTTTTTACCTGTGAAAACCAGGATCTCCTCTACAACCAGGCTGTTTGGCGCTGTGACTATGACTAGACATGTTCTTCTGTTTGTGTGTGACAGCAAGAATCAACCAAAGATGGAGAAATTGAAAGTATATACATGATTCTCAGTATCTCCACCCTGTGTTGAAGATGGGAATGTGGGAACAAAGAATTTATCTGTGTGTTTCCTGCACATTTTTGAAATGCTGAGGCATAGATTACACTGTTTCTGAACCTGATCTACCTTGACCTCAAAAGATCAAAAAAGGATTTGAATTACAACATCATGCCACAAATCATTACCCTAGAGCTGCCATGAAGCAGTGAAGTGTAAACAGTAAACTTCTGCACAATCTCATGTAGCTTCACATTGTCAGAGCTATTGAAAGGGTCCTTTTTGTTAACAGAGAATTGGTTTGTAATTTGGGATTTGCCAGGTATAGAAAAAAAAATTAATCACATGTCAACAGCAGCCTAAATGAGTTACACAAGACAATGACTTTCTGTTGTTATTATAGCAAATGTTGAATACTGCAATGAATTGTTCCTGATCATCATTTATAAAGAAAGCTCTAGTATAAGCACAATGAGTGGTAGCAGAAAGCAAACAGCAACCTCATAAAAGCATAAAAAGCTTTGAAATTCCTTTTTGGAACAATGCTCTTGCACAATTTTAAAGTGCAATTCACTTGCCTAGGCCTTTCTGTAATATATAAAAGCAGGGATTAGGCAACAAATTTACACCATTTCTTCATGCAGGTATGTATAAACTTCACAGCACTTGCCACAGTAACATCTGCTGCATATTTGCATCACTCTCCTTTTTAAAGATTGCTGCTTGTGGGCAATACCACACCAATGTGCTAAGAACAAAAGACTTGTTTAAAATAGACACTATTTTTTTGGTGTAGAACTTACCCCACTGTGATGTCAAATATGTTGCTTCCAACGGAACTGGATACGGCCATGTCCCCCAGACCTTTGCGTGCTACAATAACACTGGTAATAAGGTCAGGAATGGATGTGCCAGCAGCTAGAATAGTCAATCCCATGATTTCTTCAGTAATACCAATGGTCTCTCCAACCTGGAAGGGTTGAGGTAAACAAAAGGTAAACAAAAACAGAAAAAAGTGTCCTGTAGTGAAGAAATGTTTTCAGCTGCCCTGGACTTGCCACTAGCTTGGAGAGTACCAGGCGAGATCTGATAAATACTAGTTTCCACAGACTTCCCGATGTATCAGGAGAGAGATAAGACAGTCAAATAGAAGCATAAGGTATTGACAAGCAGTTGCTGATGGTTGTGATGTTTTAAGAATGATTAAGTCCTGTGGTCAGGTGAACCACCACTCTGAACTATTTTCCATTTAGTGAGTATTGATTGGCATCCATGGCTACAGCTGCCAAAATAAAGTAGCACCCAGCATGAGCTAGATGGACTCTGTGTCTAAACGATCTTTTACAGTGCAAAGCATAATGCAGGGCTTTTATTTTGTACCAGTATCACCTCCTTACCTGGTGTGCCCACCAGACCATCAAGTAGGAAAAGAATGCAATCCAGCTGATAGAGCCAAAAAACGTGATAGGAAAAAATTTTCTTGATGTCTGAAACAGAAACAAGGAGAAACTGTGAAAACCTGTATTGAAGGGTGACATGCCATACTCTTAATTGCTTCTCAATATGAGAGTGGCTTCTCATTTTTTCTGATGGCCTGTTCTGAGCAACTGTTCTGATCATCATCAGATGATCAAAATACATGTCAAGAAAGGTAAGAAATGGATGCCCTGACATTGGTATATACTTACCTATGCCTCATTCTTCCAATTGCTTCAGTCATAAAATAAGACCTCCTAAGAACTTGTATGATGAATGGCAAATTTTGGGTTGTCATTTTTGTCATAATTTTTTATGATGCAGTTTGCATATGGGTTTAATTCACTAGTGGTTTGACTTCTAAATTTATCAATAATTTCATGCTTATTCAGAATGAACGTTTTCAAACTGCTTCAACAGGTGCCTATATCTTTCCTTCCTACATTAGTAACTTTTTGCAACAAATTTCACAGTCAGTATAACAAAGATTGCCCTATGACAGAGCTAAAAACATGCACACCTAAAATATATTATGGCATTGTTTTGGTTTGACGCTGGTTAGGTGCCAAACACCACGAATAAAACAAGGTGAAATGAGGATTATTGAGGAAAATGGAAAAACTTCAAGGCAAAACAGGTCCACACTTAAACAGTTATAGTATGAAGAAGATTTATTACTAACAAAATAATAAGAAATTAAAGCAAACTCCCAGAACACCTTTCTCTTCCAGTACCACCCTCTTTCCACCAACCCACACAATGGAAACAAATGCGGGGCTTGATCAGTGTTTCATTTCTTAGAGTCTTTCTTTATGTTTAAGGAAAGGAGTTTCTTCTGCTGTGCCATGGGATCCTTCCCACAGGAGACAGTTCTCTGTGAACTTCTCTAGCATGGTTCCAACTTTTGCAAACAACAGTCTGCCCGGAATCTGCTGCAGTGAAAAAAAATATCCCTCCCACGAATCTTGCCATCTTTCCCCACTGCCATCATGGGTCATAAATAACATGGGGTTTAGTCTTTTAAGGATGAGCTATTCCAGCCTGAAAGTAAAGGCTCTCTTCTTCAATCTCTAGAAGTCTTTTACCACATCTATATACTCTGGCATGAGTATTTTTCATGAACTACACGTGGATTTCTACATCCCCACATGTACCTCATCTTATGAATTATAGGGAAAACAAATTGCTGTATTAGTCTTCACCACGGCTTGCAAGGGGAATTTTCAGCTCCGGCACTGGGAGCGCCTGCTCTCCTTCCCTTCTGTTACTGACCCTGGCGCCTCCATGTTGGGTTCGTCTCACATGATCTCACTTTTCCTTTCTCTCTGACCTGGAAGAAATCTGGTGCCTGTAAGTTGTGGCTAAGAAGTTGATCTTGTCTCTTGTCCGGGCTCCGCATTGGGGAAAATTCAGCATGTCTCTCGTTGCCAGCTGCATGATGTTTTTACTTGGTTCGACGTGAGCCACACTGGTTGCATGGAAGGGGCCTGCCGGGCCCAGAAGCCACGCCGCGAGGTTCCGGCTGCGCTGTTGCTTAACCCTGTTGCTGGTCACGGCTGCCTGTGGAGCCGGGATGGCTTTCCCTGGCGGCTCGGCCCCGCGTCACCGTGCTGGGGGAAGGCCTCGGGTCTGCTTCGGGATGGGACCCAGGGGCCCCCAACCTTCGCCACCCCAAGTGGGGGGGAAACAGGAACAGAAAGAACTTCCCGTGCTTGCTCTTCCTTTAAACATGTAAATTGCAGAGGCAGTACCAGCTTTTTCATTTGTTTAGCAACTTGTCCATCGAACTAAGTTTAAACTACCACAGGCATTTAGTCTTCTTGTGAAAACTACTCGCTTTCTCAATAGAAGATATGTTAAGCACATATTTTTAATGCTTCACTTTGTAGAGAAATTCGTTATAAAAACATGCAAAACATACTGTCAGGGCCTTCAATGAATTAAAAACTGTATATAATACCGAAGTAACTTAATTTTCATTTTCACAGTCTCCCTTACTAGTGTCAGATTTTTAACAGATAGTGTTCTTGCAGCCAATGAATGGGTTCTATGCAGATTAATGATTTATTTTGGTTTCTCTTCTTTCCAGTCTTTTGCATTTTCCATATTTCTTACTGACTAACTGAATCTATGTAAAAAAAGAGGTCAAGTTAATACTAAAGGAAGGAAACAAAACTGCAGTACTGCACCAGGCAAACACTACCTAAATCAGTATTTAAAATTAAATTTTTCCTATGAATGAATTCTACCAGTCTTTCTTTATGGTCATTGACCTTCTGAACGCAGATCTTACCCAGATGATTTCTGACATGTGACTAGCAGAGTCCTACAAATTTTCATGAATAACCAGTAGAACTGCCTGTGGAAATAAGTTAGACCAGTCTGAATGCCTGTTTCAGCTGCAGCTCAGCCCTGCACTACTTCCTCCTGTTCAGTCCTCACTAAATTCACTTCCACTCCAGAGTTTTTGTGCCCCCTTTCATTGGAGGTCATGCCCCTGCTGCACCAGGAGGCTCACAAGACTGTGGATCATTTCTAGATGATGTGGGAGTAGACAGGATTGCAGGGCTTTCCCTGAATGTGACTTTTGGAGAGAAAATACCATTTGTTCTGATTAAGTTCTTCAAGCCATAATAAACACTTCTTTTTTAGGGAGTTTACAGAGCTGCACAGACAGCTTTTCTTACATAACAAACTCAACAGGCATTTATATGGAACAGTTTCCCATTTAGGAACTGATGAGCATGAAACCACAGGGTGGCTGTAGACCAAGAGATGATCAGTGTA
>NW_008237273.1:1008519-1030320 GCF_000691975.1 Corvus brachyrhynchos
GTCACTGTTTTTTGCCAGCTGAACCTGAAAACAATGAGGCTAGTCTGTAGCTCAATGAGACTGTAGATTTTCTGCTGATGTAACTGCAATGAGTTCAGGACATTAACTGATGTAAAAAGGGTAAAGTCAGCAATGGCAATTGTGCACACACATCTACAGCATGGGACAAACAGAAGGTCCATATCTGCTCCAGCAGCAGGTGCAGCTGCAGGCTGTGCTAATGGAGCACTTTTCACTCCCTGTGTGCACTTTGCATAATGCCAAATGTCCGGCTGAAAACTGAGCATGTACTAACATTGATTAACATGACCTATACCATTTCACAACTGAATATACACAGGAATACACATTAAAAATGGTACAGATTTAACAACACTACTAGAGGGATGGAACACCTCTTCTGTGAGGAAAGGCTGAGAGAATTGGGATTGCTCAGCCCGGAGAAGGCTTTGGGGTGACCTAATTGTAGCCTTTCAGTACTTGAAAGGAGCCTACAAGAAAGATGGAGAGAGACTGTTTACAAGAGCATGCACTGACAGGACAAGAGGACTGAAAGAGAGTAGGTTTAGATTGGTATTAGGAAGAAGTCTTTAGTATGAGGGTGGTGAGACACTGGAACAGGTTGCCCATAGGAGTTGTGGATGCCCCATTCCTGGAAGTGTTCAAGGCCAGGTTGGATGGGCCTCTAAGCAACCTGGCCTAGTGGAAGGCACCCCTGCCCATGTCATGGGATTTGGAACTAGATGATCTCCAAGGTTCCTTCCAACCCAAACCATTCTATGAATTTATGATTCTAAACTCCCTCATAATATGGATAACCGAACTTCTGTTGGAGTAAAGGAAGCAGTCCAGTAGGTGTTTTAAATGGATTACCCTTAAAATAAACAATGCCACCTGGAAACATCCTTTTCATATAAATTCCATTAGTGTCATACGCATAGTTTTTAGAAGTACGCAGGGTACTTTGGTTGATCTATTTCTTAATTGCTCCTCAACTCATTACAGATTTACTTCTTCAAAACAGAGTTCTAAATTTCTATCAAAGCAGAAAATATGATAATGAGCTTATGATATTTAAACCTACTCAGATGGACTTTTAAGTTTAAAATCAAAATTTTATATGCATTGGGTGAGAGAAGACCTTAATCTGAAAAGGAACGCAATTTGAAAGAAACATATAGATGGCTGTTATAGTGATCTGACACCAGTGGGAGCAGAATTAAGACTGGTGGAAATAAATGAATCTAAACAGCAATTTCCTCTTCTAAAACTAAACAGCTAGCACTTTTTTTCCACCATTCTTAGTAGTCAACTTTTCCAACTTTCAACATTTTTCATCTTCCTTGTAAAAGCTGGGATTTTTTGGCAAGACATATGGTTAATGAGACGATGAAGCGATAAACTTGTTGCACCTCATCACAAAATCTGCACAGAGCACCTTGCAGCAACGCTATTTGAATGATCACTGCACAATACTCAAGATTTAAGCATACATTGGCTTAAGCAAAACTAATACAACCAGAGCAGTGCTGGCCAGTAACAGCTCTCTGATGGTGAGATTATATACACCAAATGGTTCTTGCAAAACAAGGAGACACTGCCTATCTGAGTCAGACACCCATGCAATTTGGATGGCTAAGAATTACGAGTCAGTAACTTTGCAGCATGTGTACTCCTCGCCTGTCTTAGCTAATCCTCTCCCACTAAAATTAACTGATAAGCAGCAGTCCAAGATACTTTAATAGGCTTAACACTTAAATCACCTATTTTAAAATGGGGAACATTTAAATTCAGAAAGGGCAAAATTTAAGGCTTGTACGTTTTACAGGTGATGAAATAAAAAACGGACTCCATAGATGCTGCTATATAATTTGCATATAGATGAAAAATTTAAAAAGCCATAACAAGAATGCTGATTCTTTTTTGTATGCTGGATTTTATTCCAGACTATAATAATAATTATGCTTGTTTTGTAACTAGTGACAGCATTCTTTTGAGATTTATGTCATTTCTACTCCCCAGCTCTTTGAAAAACAGAGAGCTGCCAATTCTAAACATTTTCCTAGAAGAATTAGTCAGAGACAGGAGACAGGAATACTTCTCCCCATCTTTTTTGGTAGTTGTTGTGGTGGTTGCATTGTGAAGACAGAGTGCCTAGTTTATTACCAATTGGCTCTTCTGTGGTCCTAGTAACACACAAATGAGAGAAGGCATGGCTCCTTCAGTTCATATGTTATCTTCTTTTAACAAAAGCAAAAGGATTTTGTAGTTCCACCGTAGATTAGATGGTTTGGTACTGTTCCTGCCTATCAGAAACCTTAAGGCTGTTTTTCTTGATATATTTCTATATATTTATTTCATGCCAGTGTCTGAAAAACAGGACTATAAGCAGCAAAAACAATCCAGGTATGAAGGCTCTTCTTCTAAGAGCTTGATCCTGAAAGGTAGTGTGTGCTGAATAATTTGGAAGGTAACTTTTAATTTTAGCCAGTATTATTACCAACATCTTTAACCTGAATGATTCATATGTTTGTCTCGTTCATAAATGTATCTGCATTGCAAAGTTTGATCTTTCTTTCACACTTAACAGTGCTTAACTCTGATTACTCAGAACCTGCTCCTCTAACTGGATCTGTACAGGAACATGTTGTCCTTGTCCCCTTGGTAACAGTACATCTCTGAATGGCAACAAGAGTTCATGGAAGTTGTAGCTCTTCATTTGTAATGGGAATTTGCAGAGATAAAAGGAAGAACTCCCCCATATGGGTCCAGTGATGGCAGAGCCCTAAGAGCCATTTTTCTGGCCTGTAATGTAAGGGGATGGACAGTGGAGTAAGGTTGTAACAAAAGAGGTGTTCAACATCTGTTCCTGACCTACCAGGGCACCTTGGTCACGTAACTTTTCTTTCAATCTTTCATTATCTGTTACTGCTGGAGGTGGGCAGTTACGTATGTTACCTTTAAAGAGCCACCGGGGAAATAAGCCATTAGTACAGGAAAAATACCCATTATTGTTCAAAACACCTGAGCAAAAACTCAGGAAAAAAAATTCCCCAAGGGCACACCTACCTCTGGAATATGCCAACAACATTATCACGTTATAGTAAGGATTTTAATATATACTGGCTTAATGTGAGCAGGTGTTATTAAGGCACTAAACACATTAAAACATCTCAGCCAGTCAATCAGCTGACAGATAGCTGAACTAATGCATAATCTACTCTAAGTATATAAAAATCTGTATATGTGTGCAGCAGAGCATAATAAGGCAGCAGGATTTTGCTAACTTTAGTACCAGAGACCTTGTCTACGAAATAATTTTTCTAGAGCTTCTGGGCTTCATGGAGCTAAATATATCTTGGAATAGTACAAATAACTGCAGGCAAACCATCTCCTTTGCGTGGAGATAAAATATACTTTAGAAAAAAGACTCTAGATGAAAAGAAGAACTTACTGAAAAGTGGACACCCACAGAGGATACCAAAGGCTCCATATGGTCTTTCAAATCAGTATATAGCACACAAGCATTAATTTTATATATGCACATGCTAGTTTGAGCATTCTGATGCAGAATTTGGGTTTCTGACTAAAATTACCACACTTGAAAATCAAGTCCCTGATAGCGGCCTACCTAAAAAATCTAGTTAAGTATTGGTTTGGGTTTGCTTTAACTTTTACCTCACAGATTTCATTGAAAATTGTTTTCTGATGCACATGCTGAGCTGTGATATCAGGCTTCGTTTTTGTTAGGAAGGGATTAGCGGGGATGGCACACAGAAATAAGTGAGAATATTTTGAAGATACATTAATGAAGCATATTTAATATGTTAGATAGTTTATGGAACCATCTGGTTAATTCTTTGACAGTAATGGTCAAAGTAAGCAGCTTGTCACATCAATACAGCCCATTACCTCTTCTGTTAATCTACGTGTAATTACAAACGGCATTGGTTTTTTTCTGTATAAAAAACTACTCCTTTCAGTGAACAAAGTTTTAAAACTCTGTTGTCCACTTGCCTATCTGGCACATACAACCATGTTTATCTTTTGTGCAGGGTATTTTAGATGCCGGATGTCAGCATGGAGTTCTGTTGTGAATGGTACTAGTGTTAATAATCACACGCATCACACAGTTGCAGGCAACTTTTCAATTCACTCTCCAAAACTATAATTTACAAAACTGTTCTCATTTGTACAGTACAGAATATTGGATAAAGCTACAGGTCTACTTATACTAACTGCAGATTTTCAAAATTCAAAATAATGCCCATACATACTTCTCTCTCATTTTAGATCAAGTTATGAAAAAAATTACAAGGACGGTTTTGAATGATGAAAGGAAGGCCTAAATTCAGAAATAAACAACCTTGAAATTCATGAAGTATGCTCTGTGTGTTATGAAACAAAAGTGATTACCAGAGTTTTCTGAAATCTTTAAGAAAAAGAAAGCTTAAACATTGGAAGGGAAAACGTCACTTTATAGCCTTTGGAAACCTTTATCCAAATCCAAATCAGAGATCTTATTTTAGCTTCTTTCTTGCACTGAATTGCAGTTTTGCAGCGTGTGGGATGGGAAGGTTTTTCGCTGTGTGTGAGGAGGAAAACAGAATTCAGGGTGTTGATTTATAAACTTACATGCTGTGCATGCCTCTTTGCAGTAGTTTTAAACCCATTTTTCATCCAGAAAGGAAAAGAGACTAAAACACTACTAAAATTTTTTTTTCAGCTCTTGACTCTCTCTCTTCTACTTTCCATGAGCCTTCCCAGTCAGGTCTGTTTGTATATGTGAGTATGAAAGTGGTAAGCCTTGGTAACTCACCAGTCTTACATTACTTCAGGCTGTGTTTGGGACAAAACTGGCAAGTATTTATACATGAAGGGACTTACAGATCTCATCCTAGTATGAAAATTACGAGATTATGGGTAGAGCAGAAAGGTCTAATAGAACATAAATTTAAAAGAAATGCATATCATTATGTTTGAACTGCAGAGAGAATCTAGACAGTCTAAAATCCTTCCAGTCATACCCTTTAGGGCACTGCAGATAGACAGACTTACTCAGCACTCATGAGACATTCAGTAGAGATTCAGAAATACAAATGTGAAGGCCCCAAAGAAGTTTTCAGACCTTTCACTTTATGTCATAAAGTATTAGTGAATACAAATTCAATATACAAATTAAATCAAATACAACCTGTATAGAGCTATTACCAACCAGTTGCTCATAAACACCCATTTGCGATTTGCAGATTTGAATACTGATGTTGTGACCTCTTCTTCAAAGAAGAAACCATTAAAAAAACCCATTAGCTCTGTTTTTACATGAATCTGCTGCTGTTCTTTTTTGGCATTTAACTAGAGAGCCACCCTTTTGTGCAGAACACACTGACATATAACAGTTACTTACAGGTTTTCTGACATCTGGCAGGGTAGCCCACAGTGGAAAAACAATGGGTAACACTAAAAGATAGGTGGCCTGCTTGCGTCGGGTTTCAGGCCAGGCCAGGCTGAGAGGCTGTTCCTCCTCATCCTCTTCGTTCTGTAAGAAAAGCTCCAGTGAACAGATTATCACAGTGGATGAATAAAGTTAGGGATTCTTTCAAAAGGAATTCAAGGAGGGTGTTGTGTTTCAGTGAGAACTATGGCGCCTAAAAACATTGCATTAACAGCCCACCTACCTAACAACATTAGCTAGGACACACCAAAAAAGACTTTGGCCAGACTGTGAGGTATCCCTACAGCACAGGCTTCCTGAGGATGTCCATTTGTTGACAACGTGGCTGGTCCCTTGGGATGCACAGGGTGTCTCTGACAAGTGTTCCCGTGGCTCTCCCTACGGTTGTGGGCTAGTCTAGTCAGGGGTTAAGACCTGTCTGGGCTGCATCAAGCCTGGCCACACAGACAAGAGAGAGAGAACGTGTGTGTATATGTGCCTGTGCACATGTGCACACACCCACACACACACAGAAGTGCATCTTTATGCATGCGTATAGATGTATAGGTGTACCTAATTTCTTAAGCTTTTGCGAGGAAATAAAAAAGTTACTATTAAATATATATACGTATATATGTGTATGTATTGTCTTCTTCGCAGGGACATACGGCAATTCAGGCACCTGTGGGGATGCTAAGCTCCTATGGGTCAGACTAGTGCTAAGATGCTGGTGTCAGACTGGGCTGCTCAGGGCGCTGCCCACTCAAGCTGTGAAACCAACAAGGATGGATATGGCCCAGCCTCTCTGGGCCGTAACACTGCTGTTGGGCTGTCCACATGAGGAAAGGGCTTCTCTTTGTCTCTCCCCAAAGTCTCTTGTGTTTAGACCAGTCGCAACACAGCAGTGTTCTTAACAACTTGGTCCTAAAACTAAAGCCAGTCCTCTCCAATTTGTTTCGCTGATTTTCTCATTGGTCTATAGTCTCCATTTATGTGTAAGCTGCCCACCTGTCATCCCTATTATGGAGTAGGTGTATAGGAACCCTCTCCCATGACAGAAAACATTTGGCTGCCACACACTTCTCTTTCCTTAGACTGCTTCTGCTAACAAAATGGAGCAAGTATAGCAGGCATGACTCAGCCTTTTGCATGCATGTATCAAAATAACATTTAAACTGTTAACATAGGTAGGTGATATCTCCAGAACTGCACATAAATTGCAGAACCAGTCAACTGAAAAAATGGCCTGAACAATACTTTCACACAGATGTGTGTAATGCAAACCCTGTTAAAGCTGGAAAGATTTCTAGAGAGCTCATTGAAAGCTAAAAAGGTCTGAAAAAGAGCAGCTGGTGAAAACTGTTTGAGAATGAGTGATAATGATGACTTCTTCACGTAGTGTTCTTGGGTTTTATTTTTGAAAAAAAGATAATGATTGAGACATCTCCACAATATGCATGTTATTCCCCCTAGAGATTTATAATAGGTTTCTTTTCAGTTATTGCCCTGTATTAAGATTGCTTACATAAACCTTATGACAATGCTATATGAAGCAATCATTTAAATGACCACACCAGTTGTTTTTTTCTAAGCAAAAGTGTTATTGATGAAATGTCACTATATGATTATACTGTTAATAACATTTTCTACCTACTGCTAATTGACCTAACTGGTCTTGATTATTCCACTGTTGTGTACTCCTGAATTGTCCAACTACCTGAACTGATCAGTACCTACAGAAGCAAGCTCAGCTCTTAGCTTGGGATCTTTCAGTATAAAGGTATCACCTGACACCGATGGACTGGAAGCAAATTCCTATTTACCTCTTGACACATTGACAAGTTGCAGCTACTTTTGAGTTATGCGTTGATGTCAACAGAGGACAATATTTTATTAACCTATATACTTTGTGAAACTCCCAAGTTGCAAGACTGTAAGACAACAGTAAAGTGAACAGGTCACTGGTTATAATCATTAAAAAAATTTTAAAAATATTTTGGCACAGTTTGTAGCACTCAACACAATACTTCAGAGGCTCCTGAGCAGCTTAAGAGGCTAGCTTTTGGCTTTAGCTTTCAGCTCTTCACTGAAGTTGGACATACTATGCTTCATTGCTGCAAATCTATTGAAGCCTGATTTTAGGGAAACTGTGCTGGAGAAGTTTGTGAGGCTACTTCCCAAAGCCAAATCCATTCCTTTTTCATTCCGGTAGATGCTGTTGGGGTGGGAAAATCAACCTGAGACGGAGGCTCAGCTTTGAAATATGATGACTGAGATTAAATCTGAGCACAAAAGGACCAGTTGAAGGGTTGCCTAGGTAACTCTTTCTGAATGGCCTCTGTGTAATTCAATCAGCCAACTCAGCTGGAATAAAGCTTTGTAAGTGACTGCTGCATAAACAGCACTGAGTGGCATGGTATTTCCTGAATTGCCATCTTTAGAGATTAGCCATGATTAACAACTACATTTAATCACAACAAAACTTTACATTAGTCTGAGTTTGCACATGAGTCTTAAAAATATCTAGACAGTAATGCCTATGTTGGTTCATGCAATACTGTACCAGTACACACTGTAGTTTAACACTGGGCCTTGTTCTATTTTCATGTCTGTGTCAAACACCTCTGAGTGTGCATGAGCACAGAGGCAACATGAGTGGCTGTAGCAAAGAACCACAAAGAATTGCTTTTGGAGATTGCCAGATGTCTCCCGAGAAACCTTGATCTATCTGTGTGAGATCTTTTCACCTTCCAGTTGTCCTATATCATCCCTTTCCCCAAGACACCAATGAGGCCAAAATATAAGGCCAAACACAAGCTCACAGTGCAGGCAAAACACTTCTTCTTGCTAGTTTAACTCCAGGGTACATTACAGATGTCACAGATTAGATATTCATTTCATATTTTGCAAACTGGATTTGGCATCTGATTTTCAATGCTGACTTTCCAAAAATCAGTGGGAATAATGAAGTTCGAAGTATTTGTAGATCTAGCTTCCACAAATTTCAAAGCAATACTAAATTATCCACTGAAGTTGAAGAAATGAATGGGAAATAATCACGGCAGCTCTAAAACCACACAAATGTGAGTGTCACACTGTGGACTAAGCAGCAGTGACAGAAAATGACTCAGCACAGATTCATGGAGAGATTGCACTGTCTGTGGCTCCAGGAATGTACATACTGAATTATGCACTATCACAGTTTGTAGAAACTAATCCTGAAGCTCTAGTTTTGATTTATTTTGGTCTGTATGATGAAAACTCTGTACTTGCAATGTTCAATATGATTATATTCTGCAACGCAAAGAAGAAAATGTAATTATAACATGATACACACCCAGGAATTCAATTGCCTAAACACATATGATGGTACCATTTTAGATATCTTACGGTATCTGCCTTGACCCCTACATGCTCCAACAGAAGTGAAGAATAGTCTGCTCACTTTATGACACACCTGCCAGCACTGTGCAAAGATCTCCATTTCTTTAGGGCAGCTTAAGTGCTACTACCTACACATCTACACTCCAAAACTCATTCCCTGCTATGACTCTGTAGCTAATTAACAACACTGGGCTGGACATATGGGAAAGCTGCATTACCTGATGTGATGTACTCTGATGATAATCTGTTAAACTGCTGTATTAAGTCAGAACAAAGGCCAGTTTACCCCAGTACCTTACAGTGGTCAGACATGAGCATTCAGAGACTAAGTATTCAAATATGGCATATTTTTTCATCTTCCATAAATTCATAAAATCATAGCAATATTTAGGCTGGAAAAGACTTTAGATCATCAAGTCCAACCAAAAACCTAACACTCCATCACTAAACCATGTCTGCAAGCACCATACCTACACATATTCTAAATACTTCCATGGATGGTCACACAACCACTTTCCTGCTTGGTAACTGATCCGAGGCTTGATAACCCTTTCCGTGAAGGAATTTTTGTAATATCTGATCTAAACCTTCTCTGACACAACTTGAGGCCATTTCCTCTTGTCCTGTCACTTGCTACTTGGGACAAGAGGCTGACCCCTACCTGGCTACACCCTCCTTTCAGGCAGTTGTAGAGAGCAATAAGGTCTCCCCTGAGCTTCCTTTTCTCCAGGCTGAAAAACCCACCTCCCTCAGCTGTTTCCCACAGGATTTGTGCTCCAAACCCATCACCAGCTCCACTGTCCTTTTTTGGACACGCTCCAGCAATTCAGTGTCTTTCTTGTAGTGTCTTTCTTGGGCCCCAAAGGGGAACACAAGATTTGAGATGTGGCCTCACCAGTGCCAGGGGTACAGGGTACAGTCACTGTCCTGGTCCTGCTGGCCACACTATTGCTAATACGAGCCAGGATGTCACTGGATCTCTTGGCCACCTGGGCACAGCTGGCTCGTGTTTAGCTGCTGTTGGCCAGCACAGAATCACAGAATCATAGAATAGTTGGGGTTGGAAGGGACCTCTGGAGGTCATCTAGACTAAATGACCCCCAGGTCCTTTCCCACCATGAAGCTTTTCAACCACTCTTCCCCAGCTTGCAGCACTGTTGCATGGGGTTGTTGTGATGCAAGGGCAGGCCCCAGCATTTGGCTTTACTGAACCTCACAGCACTGGTCTCAGCCCATGGATCCAGCCTGTCCAGACCACTCTGAAGAGCCTTCCTACCTTCAAGAAGATCAACACTCCAACCCAACTTTGTGACATCTGAAAACTGACTGAGGAGGGTGTACTTGATCCCCTCATGCAAATTACCAATAAAGTCATTAAGCAGGATTGGCCCCAGTACAAAGCCCTAGAGAACATCACCAGAGACTGACAGCTGGATTTACCTCCATTCACCACCACTCTCTGGGCCCGGCCATCCACTCAGTTTTTTACCCAGTGAACCATCCACACCTGGTCTACCCATCCACACCATGGAAAGCCAGTATCTCCATAGGAATTATGTGGGAAATGGTGTTAAATGCTTTACTGAGGTACAGGTAGACAACATCCACAGCCTTTCCCTCATTTACTAAGTGAGTCAATTTGTCATAGGAGGAGATCAGGTTGGTCAAGCAGGACCTGCCTTTGACAAACCTTGGCTGATGGGGCCCAGTCCCCTTGATGTCCTGCACATGCTGTGTGATGGCACTCAGGGTGATCTGCTTCATGACCATCCCTGGCACCGAGGTCAGACTGACAGGCCTGTGGTTCTCTGGATCCTCCTTCCCACCCTTCCCATATCTGGGCATCACATTTGCCAACTCCAGTCAACTGGGACATCCCCAGTTAGCCAGGATTGTGGGTAAATGATGCAAAGTGGCTTGTGAGCACTTCCATCAGCACCCTTAGTACCCTTGAGGGGATCCCATCCAGCCTTAGAGACCTGTGTGTCTCTAAGCAGTGTAGCAAGTCACTGACCATTTCCCCTTGGATTATGGGGGCTTCGTTCTGCTCTCAATCCCTGTCTTCCAGCCCAGGGGTCTGACTGACCCTGATGACAGCCAATCTTGATGTTAAAGAATGAGGCAAGAAAGGCATTCCATACCTCAGGTTTTTCCTTATTCCTTGTCACAACATTTCCCACTGTATCCAAGAAAGGATGGAGATTGTCCTTAACCCTCCTTCTGTTGCTCATGTCTTTCTAGAACACCTTTCATTTCTAGAAACACCTTTCATTGTTTTTAACTGCAGAAGCCAAATTAAATTCTAGATGGACTTTGGCCCATCAAATTTTCACCCTGCATAACCTCACAATATCCTTGTAGTCCTCCTGAGCTGCCTGTCCCTTCTTCCAAAGGTCGTAAACTCTCCTTTTCCTCCTGAGTTTAGCCGAAGCTCTGTTCAGCCAGGCCCGTCTTCCCAGACAGCTCTTCTTTCAGCACATGGTGACAACCTTCTCCTGCACCTCTAAGATTTTTTTCTTGAAGAATGTTCAGCCTTCCTGCACTTCTTCGTTCCCTTGCGACCACCTCCAAGGAACTCTATTCACCAGTCCTGTAAACAGGCCAAAGTCTGCCCCCTGGAAGTCCCAGGCACCAGTTCTGGCAGTGCTGCTGACCACCCTCCTTACAGCTCTGAGAATAGAAAGCTCTGCTTTCATTGTCTCTGTGCCCAAGATGGCCTCTGACCACTACATCTCCCACTAATCCTCTGTTCACAAGCAGCAGATCCAGCTGGGCACCTTTCCTGGCTGGTTCCCTCACCCACTGTGTCGAAAGTATCAAGGCATGTTTCACACAGTTCAGAAACCTCCTGGACTGTTCCCTTTCTGCTCTGTTGTATTTCCAGCAGGTATCTGGTACACTGAAGTGTTCCAGAAGAAAAAGGTCCAGCAGTAGTAAAACTTCCTCCAGCTGCTTATGGTATTTTTGTCTTCCTCTTTGAACTAATTGGATGGTCTATATTAGACTCCCACCAGGATATCGGTCCTGGTCTTACCCGTAAGTACTCAACCCTTTTATTACCACCATCAAGCTCTAGAAAGTCAAACACTCCGTAACATACAGCGCTACCACACCACTTCTCCTTCCTTGCCTATCCCTTCTGAAGAGTTTATAGCCATCTATTGCATCATTCTGGTTGTGTAAGTAATCCCACTATGTTTATGTTACTGGGATTACATCATAGTTTTCCATCTGCTCAATGGCTTCCAGCCCCTCTTGTTTGTTGCGTACACTGCATGCATTGGTGTAGATGCACTTTAGTTGGGCTATCAGTCCTGTCACATTTTCTGGGGGGAGGAGCCTTAATTACTATGTGTCTGTTCTCAGGTGCTTCTGTTGTTTCTGATGGATTGATGATGCTTAGCTCTTTGCAGCTGTATATGGATCTTGATCCACTACCTCCACTGAGATGGTGAAGGTGCTGTGTGAATTAGTACAGGGACATTTCAAATGTGCTCTGGCGTACTCAGCACACCATGGCACAGACTGAAGGGCCTCACTAGCACACTGTTCCTCAGACATTGATGTGCCACTCCTAGGCTTATCTCTAGCATGCCTGGTTTCATCCCTTTCCTCTTTCAAATCTAGTTTAAGGCTCTTTCAATGAGCCCTGCTAACTCTGATCCTTTTGCCCCTTTGAGGTGTAACCTGCCTGTCATCAGCAGGTCCAGTCTTGTTTAAGCCAATCCATGATAAAAACCCCAAAAACTCTGCTGGTGACACCACTCTTGGTGCCAGTTATTGACCTTCTGAGTTTTCCTGTTTCTTCCCTCATCATGTCCTGCTACTGGAAGAATACAGAATGACATACTTGTGCCCCTCATCCCCTAATCAGTCATGAAAGATTTAGATGTAGCTGCATTAGATCTTCACATATAATAGTCATTACTGTATTTCTGTGAAATTCTTACCAGCTGTCATAACTCCTTTTACTTTTTATGCATTGGATCCTCATTTTTTCTTGCTGAGATTTGAGACTGTCTTTTCCTTACAGAGACATCTGCAGTGATGAATATCAAATGTATACTAATGCCTAGATGGGATAATTGTGGTACCCTAGCATATATTTTATTGTTATTGTTATTATTATTATTATTATTATTATTGATGATTAGGAAATTAATCCTCTATTAGGAAAATGGATCTTAAGAAATGAGATTAGAAGTGTTATTTTGCTTGGTGTTCTCTTTCATACATCTGTAATAAATATTCTTTTAAACTCATCTACATACATTCTAAACTCTGTTCTTGCTACTTCAACTATTCTTTTATTTAAATCATTACAAACAATTAAAGTGGTACAAAAACTATGGATGCTCCATATTTCACAGTTCTTTATGCAAGAACATCTATCAAATATTTATCTGTAATCCCAGGTAAGAAAGCGCTTACTGGTTTGCTCAGGATTGTTTTAGAAACATGGGATGGTTTGGATTGGAAGGGACCTTAAAGATCATCTAGTTCCAACTCCCTGACATGGGCAGGGACACCTTCCACTAGAGCACGTTGCTCAAAGCCCCACCCAGCCTGGCCTTGAACACTTCCACAGCTCCAGTTGGGGCATCCACAACTTCTCTGGGTAACCTGTTCCAGTACCTCACCACCCTATCTAATCTAAATCTATCCAATTTTCTCAGTAAAATTTTTCCAAACAGAGGAAATTACGGTGTATTTTACATTGTATAAACAATACAAATATACAGTGACATTTCATCCACAATTATTTTGTTTATAAACAACAGCTTATAGCAAACTCCATCTGCCAAAGTCACAAGGCAGTCACTCCTTCTAGCAAACATCACAAAATCACTCTCTATAGGGGTTTACACTCATATTATATTAGGAAAAACAGTTGCTTTTTTTGGCACAACACTGAACAGAATTTAATACTTTTCTTCCTCACATTAGGAGAAAATGGAAAACAAGTACAAAGAACCACCTCAAACTTCTGAGCACTTCAGAAATACTGAATCTGCCACTGTTTACCAACTAATCTGTACTGTATAACAGCTATAACGTATGAACTATAAATATCATATTCTGAGGATTAATCTGTTAGTCCACCTAAGATGAAGAGCTATGAGATGAATTCTCATGCTTGTACATTTCTTGTGCATTTTGGCTGCTGATACTTAATCAATAAAGAATTAGCCTGAGGGCTCCAGAAGAAAGGAAACTGAAGACAGGAATTATATGCAGTTCAATTTGCTTATGCTGCAGTACAGATATTGCACCACTTTTAAAGAGGCAATTTCTTTCCTTGCTGAAAAAGACTGCTCAGGTCTTTTTTTGTTTCAGGGTGGGTTTTTGTTTGTTTGTGAGGGTTTTATTTTGGAAATGAGCTGTGTACAACCTAACTTTTCACAATGAGTAAGTCACGAAAAACTAACTTATGTGATCATGATCTCAAATGTTCTCTGTCCCAGAGGTATATAGTGATTTTAAAAATTGAGGTTTATTTTTTTCTTTAGAGGGCACATCTCACACTAATCTCTTTCACTAGAAAGGCAGAGAGTGTAGGCAATTGGAGCCCTACTAAGAACAGCCTCAAGTCTCTGCCTTCTGTTTCTTCTCTGTAAGCTAAATCACTCATTTGTCTTCTCTTAGATCTCATTAAAAAAAAAAAAAAGGCAAAACAAGATGAGATAGTAAGCTAGTACAAGAGTATGCAATTTCTATGGGGTGACTAAAGATAGAAAGCAACATCTTTCCTCACAAATTCTTGAGTAAAAGTCAAGCAGTCAGTAATATTAAATCCCTGAGCTTTCAGAATGCATTCTGTATATGCAGATACTCTTCTTAGGACAGTTAATTTGTGCTAATCCTTGCTGCACTTTCAACTCACTGAAAAGAGCTACCTTTTGAGTGGACCCTGTGGGAAGGAGTAAGGTCAGGCAGGTGTTTAGTCCAGATTCTGCTATTGCTGCTTGTGTCCTCTTGGGCACTTGCACAAATAAGTAAAATCACAGCTCCCAGAGCTTATATGCTAGTTTTTTATGCTATGCTGTCAGCATTCTTTGGGGAATTTGAAAATAAATTCTCAGAATGTAACACACTAAACTTCAGTCAGCTCACCAGGAGATGTAACAGCTATGGTATCATGGAGATACTTCTGAAGAATAAGCCTTTGTCTTCATGCCGTTTTTCACAGTCCTAATTTTCAAGTAAGTCAAACTGGTATACTGCAGCAAAAAGTGTGGACTAGGTCACTGAGTAGCATTGTGAAAATAAAAATCAACCCCTTTTGATAGCAGCACCTTCTCTTTAAGTTGCAAAGGGCAAACAAGATGCAGACATTTACTTTAGGCCAAGTGTGGCAACTGAAAAAGTATTTGGGCTCTGGAAAATAATTTTTTTATGATGAATCAAACAAATACCAGGGATGCTAGAATGTATCACGGTCTTACAACGAAGGCTGCTCTAATCTTCTTGACCCTCTCTCTCTATGAAATAGTAATGTTTAACATAGCCCATATTACCACCCTGAGACAGAGAATGCAATGCTACTCACATTCACACCATGCTGATTTGATGCAAATGGAATCATTACTCCAGGGCAGGGGAGATATGTCCCCATCAGGGCTCTGTCCTGAAATGCAGCACAGGGTGCTGCTGCTCTTCGGTGGGGAAGGCAAAACATGCTTTACCAGATTGCTGCTCAGGTAAGTGGATTACACCCCATGCAAACAATGAAGCCTTTGCACCATTCTCCTGTGGCATAAAAATTGCCTTATACTTTCATGGAAAAGTTATCTCAGTCATGATTGGCATGTAAACACTTTCCAGCGGGGTTTCCACGGAAAAAGGAAGAACTGTGTGCATGTGTACATGTGTACATGAGTATGTGCGTGCATGTGTGCGTGTGGGTGTAGGTCAGAGGAAAAGGTATTATCTTCAGATTGGAAACTATTTTCAGGTAAGCCACAGGTTGAAACAACTACCAAATGCTAGTTAAGAAGGTGGCAGGGGGTGGAACTGGACTTCTCAGAAGGATCACACTCTTGAAGGGCACTTTACAAAACATTTAATGAGATAGTAAGCGTCCTTTTAGTCTTGTTTCATTTTCTTACGCATGCTTGGTACCACTCTATGAAGCTTTATATAACAGAGTCTTCTCCTCTGTGGCAACCTGCTAAAGGTTAAGAGACAGAATGCTGTAAGTAGAACAAAATCCCCAAGGAAGATGCAATATCCAGCAGAAAAGAAGGCAATTTCTGACTTCAAATAAAGCAGTAATGTCTTACAGATGGTATGGTGGGAGGAGGTATTGTTCCCTCCTGTGCTGGCTAAGGAACGGGAAGGAGACCACAGCCATCTGTCCTTAGCTGAAGATCCCAATTTTATCAAAGTGTAGGATATCGGCTTCTGCTTATAGGTAAGTGGGGTGATAGGAGTCTTACTCTCTGGCACAAATGATTGGGTTGCTGGGTACATTTTCTGGACAGCCTTTTTGAATTTCTGCAAGCAGCATCAGGAAAGAGTTTTTCTTGTTGAAGAAGGGCTTGAGCTACAAAGAGAACAGCTGACTTTCCCTGGAGGACAGTGGAGTAAGAAAAATGGAGTTAAGGTCCTAGGCAAAAGGGAAAAGCAAGACAGTGGAGTTTGGAAGAGAGAAACGAAGAAATTAAAAACAAAAAACAAAAAAGTAAATTAGGTGAAATACACCAATCATGACATCTTGCAGAAGTCATTAACTTGACAGTGTCCTCGAATCTGTCTTGTGTGGTGTTTCAGCTCTGTGTAAGCCTTTCCTTCTTTCTTGAAAAAGAAGGAAAATATAAAGATGTTCCTAAAAAGCCCCTAAAGAAACCAGGAGAGGTATATGGAAAACTAAATCATGGCAATTGGGAGTATCATGCTTTTAAAAAGAATTATTTTACAAAAATATGAAAATTAAAATACAATATGAAAGCTGGTTTTTTGTCCTTTGCTTGTAGTCTTAGCCTGAGACCATCTTTTCACAAGGGTCTTTTTCTCAACATTGTAACTTTAAAATAATAGGGGATTTATAAGTAAAATGGATTTATGTACATAGAGGAACATAGAATATTTAATGTACTTATTTTCAGACAATTCTAACTCAAATACAGAGACTGATATTCTAAAATGCTTGTGTCAAGGGATTTAGAACCAGACACTATAATCAGCATCAGTGAAAAGTAAAACAAAAAACCACAAAGGTGACTACGCTTGTTTTGCAAGAGGGAAAGGCATGAAGACCACAGTAGAAATTGACAACGGGGGAGAAAGAATTAGATCCCTATGTGGGTCTTCTGTATCATCACTGCAAACATGTTCCAGGATGACCTGCTATATGAGTATATCCATTTCACATCCCACAGTTTTTAGGACAGCATGTGTTCCCCCAAAGGCATATTTGAAGCTTTGTTCATCCAGACTGATAGTTTCTAATTTTCTCAGTTCTAAATTATCACTACCACAATATGGAGGCACTAATAGTTAATTTTTTAAAGAGATTTTTCTAAACAGCACTTACGGATCACAAAACTGTATCTTTAGACTATGCAAGTCGAAAACTGGAGAGAAGCAATTTTATACTATCTTTCCAAATTCTGACACTACTTCCTTCTGCATTAGAGTAAGGAAAAATAATCAAACTTTCAAGCTACTTGATTGAATTCTACTTAGAAACAGAAGCAAATGATATCAGTATACAATGGAGAACACTTCATTACAAAAAGATCAAAATTCAAGAGCATTTGTAGGTCAAGTTTGGAAAAACTAAATAGAAGGAGGAGGGCAATGACCTATTCCCCTTCTTCAAATTCTAATATTCATCAGTGAAAAGGGTCACAGAAACGATGTGTGTGGGCTTCTGTTGTAGCCTATAAATTTTGTTGTCTTCTATAAATTGAGAGTAATCCTATTAGTGTCCACAAAGTCAATACACAGAGCAGAAGGAAACTGAAAAGCCCAGTGTTAGCTTCAGAGTGATACTACAGTTTGGGAAGGTGTTTAAGGAAGCTATGCACAAAAAGCCAGGCAATACACTGAGGAAAGGCTCTGGCACACTACAGAGTTGCCAGAGATCCTGACAGTGAAGGGTCCTAAGTATTATGGAAGCCTATTTATTTTTTCCATAGATGAGTAGACTATTTGTATTACAACTTCTCAAAAATTCCACTATGCACTTTTAACTTACAAAATACATTTCAGCATATCAATACTCAAGCAGCCTAAGAGAGCTGCCAGGTTACCAATGGAAAAAGACAAAATTGGAAAGGCCACTGGGGAGGAATCCAGCGTGGGCCATCTCAAAATGCAGTTAGGAGACTGCTAGTTTTTATTTTTACAGCAGATACCTGAAATCTTTTCACTCAGATTGATGGAGCTAAATCTGCAGACTCACTCCTCCACCAGTTACAAACCTCCCTGCTTTGCTCTGTTGTGCCATTTGGATAAGGATAAATACTGTATCCCACATCTAATACATGAGAGTAATTGTTCAGCATTTCCTAATACTTGCCGAAATAAAAGTTCCGAAGCCTGCATCACTGCAAATTTAAAACATCTAAAGGGAGATGAAAGGAAAGCTTTGCTGAGTAATGTACTCTTGCAATAGTTTTCCCTTCTTTCCCTGCAGTTGCTTGAAACTGAAACCATTATCTCAAATAATAAAGCTCCTTGACCGTGCTGATTTCTGAACAAGCCTAGGAAATGTTTTATTACAATGTAAATTGACAGCATGTGGACACTGCTGTGATATGTGATTGCTTTTTCTTCATTGTTTTCACTGAACAATCTCAGGGGGAAAAAAATCTTATGAAGCAAGATAACAGAAGGCAGGATGCAGTTGTTTTTGTACAGGTCCTCTTTCATAATTAATTTTGACTATTCCATGATGCACATCATGACAGGTTCTCTTAAGAGAACAGGTTTTGTGCAATGTGACAAGCAATTTCTATTAGCTATATTTAGGGCTGCAAACATCTCATCTGTAGAGTAAAAATACATTTCCTAAAAGAACAGATTCCAGACTCCCATCTTACCTTACACTGAAGGGCAGGAGCAGAAGGCAAGAGCTTTTATATATGGCAAACTGTACACTGGATTCAGTTCTAAATGAAATCTAAATATTATGCAGACAGTTCATACTGTCAGCTTCTTTCTATTAAGATGTTTACTTTCAGTGAAAAGCACAAACATGCAACACATTTACTAATACGAGAATAAAAAGAAGAATAAAATAAAGTCACTAACCTCTTCAACATTATGGGCGATTCCATTCTGCACTGGTCCTGAATCACTTGGTGGTGTTACTGCAACTTCCACTTTCGCACCTTTCTCTGTGGCATCATCCACAGATAAGAGTGGGAAAACAACAGATCAGAATATTAAATAACAAATATACTAGTGAAATAGCTGTCATATATACAGTCTGAGCAAATGATCAAATACTAAAGTTGAACCAACACCTGTGTTAGAGAGAAAATATTTGCCTAGTACACATTTTCAATGAAAATCTTACAAGCAGTGAGCTAGCATTTGGAGAAATATTTAAGTTCATTGCACTCACTAAGTTCAGTGCACTTTGTTTATGCTAAACGCACTGAGCCTAATACTTCAGGTAAAAAGTGACATACAGCACTCACCCCTGACATTATAGAATGCAACATGTTGCATTTACAGGTGAGGGGATATATTCAGTGATTTAAGTTTTGTAACACACTAACCCTTGCAATTAGTAAAGTTCCTTCCAAGCTGTAATCCTGCTGTCTCCCATGCACAAATGTGGGGAAAGAGAAAACAGATGGTGTAATAATATCCAGTAATAGAGGATGATCTTCAAACCAGAATCCTGTAGTCCTTGTGCTAAACTCCCACAGAATTAAAGCGATAAAGTTAGGCCTTTGGTTTCTGATGCCAAATTTATTAAAATTTATTCTTACTTTGACTGTCTCGGAATTCTCTAAGTGGTAATTACCTCTATAAGTATGTAGGACATAAATGTTGTCAATGGCCCCAAATCCCTCGGACAATATAAAGTAATGGGGAATAGCAATATGAAATGCCTTACTCAAGTTCAACATGCCTTATGGTATGCTCTTGTGCACAGAAGTAAATACAGCTGTCTAGTTACATTACTGCTATCCTGAGATTCTTCTAAATTAAAAATCTGAGATCACAGCCACAGCGGAGTGCCAGACTATCCGTAATTATTTCAGTATATGTGTGTTGTCTCTTAACCCTGCAGTCAGCATTATGGTTTATTAACAGACTGTCCCAACCAACTGCCTGATTTTGGAAGCAAATAATATCTAAACATAACACAAGGTCAGAAAAAGTGTCAAGTAATAAAATGATTCAGATTTTACTGGACACATTTGTATCTGATTTTCTAATGCAGATAATATGATGAGGTAAAGTAGAGAAAACAGGTCACAGTAGAGATTTTTCTCTCAGCATAGGAACTTTGGAACTAAAATACAAATTCTTGCCTTAATGGCAAACCCTAGTAAGTTAATTTTGCACAGTTAGCATAGATGGGCCTAAATGACTCCAAGCAAATAGCATACAGACAAATCAAATCTTAAATATGAAGGTGATGCTTTTTGTGACAAGGGTGGTACCATATAAAATGCATATTCTACTAGAACATTTAAATAAATTGATTAAATTTTCCTGTATGTACCGCAAGTAAGTTTTGACTCTCTGTCACTTCAACACATAACCAAAATCAGCTTTGCTTTTTCTTTTCAACCAGCCAGAAGGCCTTCTATTCTTGCATTCAACTCCTGTCCCATCCATAAATTTCATACTCTTCAGTACAGAGAATCAGAGTATTTTTACTAAAATAGCGTAAGTGATGTAGGAGAAAGTAATGATTAACAATTTTCAAACAAAATAAAACAGTGAAAGAGACTTCCAGGAACAGGTGATAAATCTGTAATGCTGCACTCACCATGATTAGCAGCTCCATTCTGCCTTTCACTGTCTTCTACCTGGCACTTCTTTTTGGCAATATTATGCAGAATTGAGGCCCTTTCCTTGAACTTTCCTAAAAGAAAACATTGTCATTATTACAATGCAGCCATTTTGAGATGCAAAGTTTCTTTGCCATAGCTTAGGCTCCATAGAACAGTGCTGATAATCCATTTCAATTCCTCGTCAAACAGCAAATACGCTATTAAACACTATCTCATGTTCCCATATACAGGGTGGGATTTTTTTTTCTTTTTTTTGTGGAAATAAAATGCAAATTTTTTTTTGAGAAATCAACAACGAATGGACCAAGAAATTGAAACCAAAAGCTATGATTTTTCTTCGGAAGAAGTCGGTAAAGTACCACCTATAAATGTGCTGGTGTAAGATTTCAGCTGAAGCAGAAGATGAATACAGATTAATAAAGATATCATAAACAAACACAGTTCAGTTCTCAATTAGTAGTACAGTACAACAGAATTTCATATTAACACATATATTGCATTACAGTGAGTGTGGTTAGCTTTGTCACTTTGGACTCATCTATGTGTCTTTGATTTCTACTCACTTCAGTGCTTGAAAAATTATCAAGAAGATTATTCTGGGAGTTATTGAAAAACACCTGAAAGACAACACAGTCACTGCTCACAGCCAGCATGGCATGAGGGGAAAGTCCTCCTTATCAAACCTGATTTCCTTTTATGACAAGGTAACGTCCAACCCACAGCTGGATGAACACATCACGTGATGGGCGAGCAACTGGCTCACGGGTCAGGCACAAAGGGTTACAATGAATGGGGTGACATCAGACTGGAGACCTCTCACTGGTGGGGTTCTACAGGGCTCCATCCTCAGCCCTGTACTCTTCAACGTCTTCATAAATGACTTGGATGCAGGACTGGAAGGGATACTTAGCAAGTTCACAGATGATACAAAACTGGGAGGAGCTGTTGGCTCCCTTGAGGGCAGGGAGGCCCTGCAGAGAGACCTTGACAAATCAG
>NW_008237273.1:1030483-1103538 GCF_000691975.1 Corvus brachyrhynchos
TGGCAAGGGAGGGGACTGTCCCGCTGTGCTCTTCACTGGGGCAGCCTCACCTCGAGTGCTGGGGGCAGTTTTAGGCACTGCAATATGAGAAAGACATTAAACTGTTAGAGAGTGTCCAAAGGAGGCCAATGAGGATGGTGAAGGGCCTGGAGGGGAAGCCATATGAGGAATGGCTGAGGTCCCTTGGTCTGTCCAGCCTGGAGGAGACTGGAGGGAGCCCTCATTGCAGTCAACAACTTCCTCGTGACAAGAAGAGGAGGGGCAGGCACTGATCTCTTCTCTGTGGCGACCAGTGAAAGGACCCGAGGGAATGGCCTGAAGCTGTGTGAGAGGAGGTTTAGGTTGGATATCAGGAAAAGGTTTTTCACCTCAAGGGTGGTTGAGCACTGGAACAGCTTCCCAGGGCAGTGGTCACAGCACCAGCCTGACAAGAGTTCAAAAAGTGTTTGGACAATGCTCTCAGGCATGTGACTCTTAGAGATATCTTGTGCAGGGCCAGGAGTTGGACTTGGTGATCCTTGTGGGTACCTTCCAACTCAGCATATTCTGTGATTCAGAAGGGGAAGAAGAAATCTCCAGAATATATGATTTTCATATCAGATTCTTAAAGGTAAATTTTCTTCTAAACCTGCCAGGTTGTAATTTTTGTGTCCCATGAATTTAACCATGCAGCTCAACCTCTACACTCTCTCTAGGGCAACACACTCTCCAGAGGTCCAGGGTTCTGTCACTCTTTATTGACCACAGTGTCCAAATGATATGTTCAAACTAGGCAATGTCAAAGATGTCAAATATGAAGTGAAATGAATCCTTTCTCTGCCTTGATTGATATTTCTATGTAAGGACTCTTTGGATACATAATACAGCCTATGTTGTGCAAAAAGTTGATGTATCTGCCTTTATTGTTATCCTGATTGCTGTTGCACTTCTAGTCTTCTAAAATATTTTTTTAAAGTTGAACTGGTGTCTATTGTACAGTACACCTCTAATTAAGAATACTACTATGATACAGGGCCTGTAGCTCTTTTAATTCTTCATCTCCATTAAAAAAATTCCACTGAAAACTGTGGTTGTCCCCACAGCAAAACCAGCACAGGCTTAAGACCAGAAGATATTTCAATGGAATTATATAAAATATTAACAGTGAAAAGTAAACGAAAAAAAAAATTAATTCAATTATTTGGATAACAATCACTTCCGAGCTAAAATCTTGGAGAAATTCCAACCACAAAAGGATAAATCATTAGTTAGGAAAGAAATCCTCTTATCCCTCCTTAAAACCCTGGTACCCACACTTTCGTATGTGAAGAAGCATATGAGCAGTTCACAGGGACTAGCAGCTATCATTTGCTGGGAAGTGGAACTAATTTCTCAACAGCAAACCACTTGGAATACCACAAATATTTAATAAGCAGTACTGCCCTTTCTGCAGTCCCCATCTTTTCACAAACACATCATGTTCCAAAAAAAAAAAAAATCAAAATTAGCAATTCACAATATTTTGCAAATATTATGTTTTTTTGGCACCCAGAGTAAAACGCCTGTAGAATAGCATTTAAGCATGAAACACAAGCATAAATAACCTGGCATCTCATTATTTCACTGCACAGGATAAGAGACAAGAGATTGCAGTTAGAAGGGAAGAAGTAACAAAGACTTAAAGAAAGAGAGAGTGAGAGAAAGAACAGAAATTTTTTAGGATAGCAGATAAAAGAGAAAAAACCAGAAAAAATGCAAATCATATCTCCAAATATTTTAACCCAAAATGCTGAGCCATGGCAGTTCCTAACTTCTTTTGAAAGAGTAGGGCCATTTAAAAATGCTTCTCCAGAAGAATATGTAGATATTAAAAGGTGCCTGATATAATTTCAGTTTGCTAAAGGGTTGTGCTGGCTTTCAGGCTCCAACTCAGCTTTACACGTTTGAGAATTCAGCTTGTGGTGCCACATATATACAAACCCATTTTATGCAAGCAATGAAAATGATGCAGCTGAGACATTTTCTGAAAAGTATCTGTGGAGCCCCATGTCTCCACCTACTCCAAGATGGTGTAGGACCTTTCAATTAAACATTCAGTTTTAGAGGTTAATTAAAATTATGAAGAATTTAAGGTTATTCTAGTATTTTATTTGAGATTCTGTGAAACTGTGTAGGTTTTCTTAACAGAGAAACATGGCCGTTATTGAACTGAAAAGAAAATGTCTTCACAGAGATTCACACTGGTTTAGATTAGCTTAATTGAATGTGTCCTCTATTTTTCTCACATTTACAAAAACCTCCCACCATCTTTAGAAAGACTTTCTAACACTGACTTTTAACAATTTTAAGTTACACCATTCAATTCAGGAGACTGTTCCAGAGTTACAAGTCACTGTCATGGAAGTTAAAATCAACATTTGAAATGGAAAGTTGTTTTGTTTTATTTCTCAGTAGATGCATGGTTCAGTTTACACTGTTTTATATCATTACCTTCCATTAGATTCACTCAATGTAGGTAGCAAAAGTGCAAGGAAATTTTTAAAAGACATTATTAACTATCAAAAACATGCAACTGACAAAAGCCTGCATGAAGACAGTGAGAGGTAAAAACACAGCGAGACGTAAAAAGACAGCAGAGCAATGCCCCCTCCCTCCCTCCCTTCCTTCCTTTCTCTGCCATTTTTCTTCCTTTAACCAAATAAAAACTTGTTCACTGAAAGGGAAGCACAGAGCCACCAGGAAAAAGGACCACATGAAGATGTATCTAAGTAATTCCAATTTTCAGAAAGCCACTAAGGTCAATCTTAGGCACAGATCTTCTCTCAAGTCTTTTTTCTTATCCTTAAGTGGGCTCACTAAAATAAAGCATAGAAATCTTATGTTACTGTTCTTATTTCTACAAGGTAGGTGCCTATGTTTCCTCTGTAACAGTCCCATGTACTATGGTTTGACTATGTAACAGAAATTTTCACAGCAGCTGGTATAATGAGAGTTTAGGTAAATGAGAATGCATGATTCCATGGACCTAAAATAGGACAGATCGCTATAGAAAATTCTCAGTTAATCTAGGTTCACTACACTCCAATGGATTTTGCAGCTCATTTTAGTTTGCAAAGAATGAGGTAGAAGGAAGAGGTGATCAAGGCCAGATGATTACCAAAGCAGGTAGCTTAAAACTAAATTGGTTTTATTTGAATAGATAGAAACAAATCAGTATTGCATAATGTAGATATGCCTTGATCTGTATGAGGAACTCCAGCTGGCATCAGTTGGCAGAGATTCTCCTCCTGATAAAGGATATATTAAAAAGCCAGTCCTTTAACTACAAACTAAATTGCAGACTACAGGCTCCCTAGGTCAGAAAAGTCTCTCATTTGATACGAAAACAGTTCCTCAGGAATTCACTCATTTAAAAAATTCAAGACTCTACCACTTGCTTAATTTTCAGTCTGTGATCAAAGGAAAATTACTGCATCTATGTAGCTATAGCCAAGCTTTCATGAATCTGAACATGTCAAATCTGTGGCTGTTGAGCACTCTGAACTGTACTTACTAATTCTGCTGATGGCCTGCTGTGGAACGGAACTAGTGAGTCACTACTAAGCAGTTCCAGAAATCTACCTTACATGCCTTCTCCTTTAAGATCCTGCAGAAGTATCAAATGAGAACACATGCAATTTTGTTGTGTTGTAGGCTATTGGTGGAGCACAAGGTTACTGTGAGGGTCTCGTCTCATAGGGCATGTTTACTCCATAGGTTGGGCCTGATTAATCTAAAATTAATTTAAAGTCACTTTCAGACCAAAGGGGAACAATCAAAACAACAGAAATCAGTTTCCAATACATGGAGCACAATGGCTCTCTGGCCATTATTCTGAATCTGATTGTGTATTATAGCTTAACCATTAATTCTCATCCCTGATTGTTCTGATGAAGCAGGAAGAATAAATGCACTTGAGTTTCTTCACTGGAGGACTGAAAGAATATTGCCTATCTCCACTCTAGGCTTGAGGGTCTGGACATAAGGATGTACTTTATCAGAAAAAAAAAATCAATGGATTTGTGAGTGGATTTATGTGTTCCTGTGACTAAGCTGTTGTGCAAAAGGTACAAAAACCTCAGACAAAAAAAGGAAGACAAAGAAGAAAATGGGTAATGCAAGTGAGTGTGATGCAGAGTGATAGCAATTAAACTTCTGAAAATCCAAACAGAAAGCTGAAAATATAGCACACTTTGATCAAAATACAACTTCTGGGACACACTACTCATTACTTGCTTTGTGAAAGACAAGTGAAAATGATGATGATAGTTGTATCTGAGAAGGTAAACTGCATCATAGACTCTTGTCAGTGTTTCTAAAAACAAAGAGCTTCCTTTTTATTTCTGCTATTGGATTTTTCCTGTTGCTGCAGTATGGTCCTGAATTATTTATTCATGAGAAGTGCATTCTGAGATGACATTGAATATTAACAGCATTACTTCTGCATAGGCACAGTAATAATATACATATATATGTATGTATCATAGAGTATTTATGTATTTCAGAAGGCTACTTTTGAAATAGTAGATTTAATACTTCACCATAAAAAATAAAAACCTTAACATACCCACGTTTAAGGCTACAATGAGAAATTACCTTTGTATCTTGACTGTAATGAAGACTCATGTAAGATGTACTGCAAAAGCTTTACCTCTGGTAGCCGTATCTGAGTGGCCCAGGTTAATGGCTCCTTACAGATGCTTGAAAGGTGTATTTAAACAACATAGACACCACTGTTTGTCTGTTAAAATCTGCTTTCAGACATCTTTTCTTTATAAGTGTCACCCCTGTGAACCAGATGCGTAATCTGGGTAATGGAGGCAGTGAGGCAGAACCATTCTACAAGCTCAGGCCTGCTACAGATGAAAACAGCATCTTCCTACACCTGGCGCCAAGGTTTATGGAACCATCTCCCATAGCCAGCCCCAGGACCAGATGGTTATATTGGTGTATCAGCAGCACATACAGAAAGAGGGAAATAGACATTATCACTTCCCATCCACCCTGAGGAATGATCATAAGTAAGTCATGTAATGAAGATTCTCTCAGGGTCTTCAAGATTACTTGACACTAGAAAGCAACTGTGTTTTTAAAAACAGAGAGTTAAGGTATTTGCCTTAAATTCCCAAGATTAAAAACAAGTAGGAATGGGTGCCTAAGTTTTCTAGAGGCCTCAAGATTTTCCCCATCCCCAAACATGCCGCTAATTTCTAAACATAATGAAAACATCTGTCTGGCATTATAATCAGAGAGCTGGACAAGAGGCCTTGATCCTACAGACAATCGGGTCTCAGTTCAGGGATAATTCCAAATTGTAGAAACACTGACCGCACTGGGACTAGAAGCATGTGTTGGAAATTTAGCACACAGTTAACTGCTTTCCTGAATTAGTATGATAGAACTGCAATGCTTTTGAATCAGCAGAAAAATTTCCTGAGATTTCACTGAGCCCTGATTCAGGCCCTAATTACTTCCTTCTTGTATTGCTAGAACAAGGATTTCAAACTGCAAATTTTTTGCATTGCAATCAAGCATACAATTAATACTCCAGGAATAAACACGCCTAGTTTTTAAAGGTTATTCATTACTTTTCAATAATACAGTAAACTGAAGTCACTTAGCAATTGTTCTGAGTGATTTGAAAATCCATAAATTAATTCCTCTTCTTGAATTCGTGGTAAAACATGGCATCAAATAAGCATCCACAATCTATCCTATACTGTGCCATATAATTTGCAAGTATGGTTTTGCATATATGTTCTTTGCTAAAAGCATCCCATTGTATTTCCTTATCTGAAATAGCAGAACTGAAATGCTGAAAACAAGAACTTGAAAAAAGAGTCATAACTGACTGAGCCATCAATAAAGACATGCAAAAAGGAGTTATTCAAAAATGGAGAAAATGAAAATAGGACCAAGAAAAACAAAGGAAAATGTAAACACATAAAAGGCACTCAAAGGGCTTCAAAAAAAGCTGATACAAACAATTCTAAAATATTTCTTACCTTCTTCAGTCATTGTGTCATAATATTTTAGGTTTCCATATGATCCAAGCTCTATAACATCACAGTAAAAGACACAGAGATAAGGAACCAACAGACACTCAAGAAATGGACATATTTTTGCATGTGCTTCATAAACTGGAACAGTGATTATGCAAAACATTTTGCAGGACAATGAAACACAGATTACAGAAATGACACTGCTTTCTCCCCAAAATTTCACAAGTCATGGACTTTAGCTAAAGTGTTAAACTTGCTAAAGTGAGATGTAGGAGAAGCACTGAAATCTAAATTTTAGCCTTTTCAAGCTTCTTGCTGATTTGGTGCCTTTACACTTGGGGAAACATAATAAACCTTGAGAGTACCTAAACAGCAGTAGTCTTGTAAACTAAGCTCTTTTACTGTTCCCCAGGTCAGACATTCAAATACTACTGTATCCAAATAAAAAAGTCTCTAAACACATAATTTTAGGAACTGTTCATAATGCTGTCTCCCAAACACTGTTTTGATATCAGTGCTGATGTTGACTCACTTTAGAGGGGTTACTTAACCACTCTCTTGTCACTTGTGAAATCAGAAAAAAGTTACTTGGTTCATCAGGTGATATGAGACCTAAATTAATTAAATAAGCAAATTTACCTGAATATATTGCATTACTATATTCTATCAGGGCAGAAAAAAGAATGGAATGCAGAGGTCTCCAGGTCTTTAGGGCTGCTATTATTCGTTTCTGTGTGATACAATCTTGCATGAAATCACCTTTTTACTCCTGATGTGGCTTTACACTCCTTTTCTTGAAGTGCTTTTTCTTAAAATTTGGCATATATGTTATTGTATGTATAAATACAATAATTAATGTAAGCCCACAAAACAGGACAATGAAAAATTTAGCTCAATGAGGACTTTGTAAATGATCTGGCTGAGGAATTTGTGGATTACTTCACTCATCATTTTTATGTAGTTTTACAACTGAGTTTCTAAGCATCCAGCCTTTGACAGAGTGTAAACATTAAAAAATGGATACTTAACAGTTTAGTGATGCTCTTTGCAAATATTCTCTCTACATATTTATGAAACAGCTTAAAGAATTGAATGTACAAGTGATATTCAATTATTTTGGTTTTTGCTGATGCACCATGATTTTTCAACAGTTGTTCACAAAGGTGAATTTCAGTAGAGGCCTGGCTATTACTCATTAACTGTAAAATACTGTGATGATAGCAAATCTGACACTTTGAGAGATCAGGGGTTTTTTTCTTTTTTTTTTAAAAAGGCATCTTACATCATTTGCAGAGAAAGAGAAGGCCTTATGCCATGTAACTAAAAAACACAGCATATTATCTTTCTTTTTTTAGTAAGGATGATTGGATTACAATGATTTTTCATAGGCATATGTTCAAAAAACTTACAAATATTCATATACTTTTGTTTGTATAATGCAGTGTCTTACTTTCCCATAAGTATGCCCAATAGAATAGAACATTAAGTCTCTGTTAAAGCAAAGAAAACTGTAATTTAAAGACAGAATTTATATATTGTTTTACAGCAATATAGAAATGTATATACTGTTTCATAAAAATATTCCTGAGAACATTAGTCTCGCAACAAAATCTTTGTAGCTGCTAGTACATATACGAAGATACCATTCTGATTTTAGCCCTACCATCTTGATTTTATATTCTAAAGATTTAATTTCCTTACCTGGAAAGAGCTCTCAGTAACTTCAATATGGACTTCCCTACATACAGCATTTGGAGCTTGCCCAGTTTAATTAGGGCTCAGTATTTGCTGATTCTATGGGCAGCACCTTTGCTTATACTTATTCTCACTGATCTCAGCCTTCATGTGTCTGAGGTCTGCTTTGCTAGAACCTGGGCTGAGGCACTCACTGGAGATTGAGAACAGGACAGGAACACAAATGCCAGAAGGAGTCTGCCAAAAGGAGTCGAAGAGTAAATAAAGAAATGGAGGCACATGGAGAGCAACATGTTGCCAGAGAGGGGCTGCATTAATGAAGGTGAGAAGAACATTGCACCACAGCAACAAACTTCAGAATTAACAGAATAGCATGTCTTAGCAGATGAAGCAGAAGAGATTTCAGAGGAAACCAACAACTGTGAATTCTGAATCTCAAAAAGAAATTAAAAGGGTCAGAGAAAGGCAGGATATTTCACACACTGGCAAACCTATTTAAATCTATTTGCTTCCTGTCTGAAGTGAGAAATAAAAGCCAAACAGGAAAGAAAAAAAGGGTCGATCTGACCTTACAGAGACCAAAAAAGAAGAGAAACAAGGTGATGCATGACAGTGCATGATGCTGATGATAATCATGTTCTGGGCACTTCAGCAATTCAACACACCAAGGATTAAACTAGGTTAATTCTTGCAGTTAGCAAAATTATTTCCAGGAAAACTAATCTTGTTGGTGCGATTATGTTCTCCAAAGCTTATAGTCCTATACCCAGAGTGGAACATTTTATACAATCATCAGCCCACTGACTGAAACGCACAACAATGATCTCAGAAAACATCAGCTGCATGTATTCACATGAATTATTTTTGAGGGTTTCGAGATTAGAACAGTGCTGCTTGGCAGCATGACAGATCTGCCTCTATACAGTCAGCCTCCAATATATTGTACTGGCTTCTGCTGTGAAATTTGGACTAAACACTCTTTGTTTCTGAGTTCTCCTTTATACTAAGACATATTCTGTTCCATATGACTGTAAGTAAACAGAAAATTAAGTACTTTTTGGAAAAAAAAATTGTATTGGAAAAATTTAACAGCTTTAGAAATAAATTTGTTTGCAATGGAATTGAAAAGGATACTTGAAAAATTATCCCCAAATCCAACACAATTAAAATTTGACAATTCCATTTTTGTGAACAGGCTATGCAATTCCCATGGTGAGGTCATAGCAGACAGACTGGATGACAGCCAATACCTGCATCCCTGCTGGTCGCATGAAACAAAGAGGATGCAGAGATGCAGCTTAACAGCTGATCCCCAACAGCTACGGAGTCACTGAATTAATTTGTTCCCTTCTGCATATTTTTACACCAGAAGAGAACAGAAGGTTCCTGGTAATCCCGTCTGACATTCCTGAAGGATTACAACAACATTTGTCTTACTACGTACTGCTCTCTACTGTGTTTGTAGGTGTCACACCACATCAAAGCAAACAGAAAGAAAAATGTTGTTAGTTAATGGGCTACATTATTTGTGATTTCAAATGACATTCAAGACACCCAGCATGACTTCACCAAGAGAAAGTCCTGCCTGAACAACTTAGTGACCTTCTATGATGGAGTGACTACATCTGTAAACGGGAAGAGTTACAGATGTCATTTATCTGGACTTCTGTAAGATCTCATCATGCTCCCTCCCTCTCTCTGAATTGGAGAGAGATCGATCTGTTCAGTGGATAAGAAATTGACTGGATGGCTGCATCCAGAGAGTAGTGGTCAACAGCTCAGAGTTGACCACTGATAGATGTGGTGATGAGTGGTGTCCCTCTGAGATCAGTCTTAGTTAATGTCTTCATCAACTGTGTAGACAGGGGAGAGCAAGTGCATCCTCAGAAAGTTTGAAGACAACACCAAGCTAAGTGATGTAGTTGCCACATCCGAAAGACAGGACATCATTCAGAGGGACCTGAACAAATGGGAATGGGAATTTCATGAGGTTTAACAAGATCAAGTGCAAGGCGCTGCACCCAGGTTGGGGAAATCTCTGGTGTCAACACAGGGTGGGGGATGGACAAATCAGGAGCAGCCCTGCTGAGAAGGACTTGGGGGTGCTGGGGGATGAGAGGCTGCACATGACCCAGCACTGTGCACTCACAGCCCAGAAAGCCAAATGTATCCTGGGCTGCATCCAAAGCAGTGCAGGCAGCAGGGCCAGGGAGGGGATTCTGCCCCTCTGCTCTGCTCTGGTGAGACCCCACCTGCAGTGCTGCATCCAGCTCTGGGGTCCCAGCACAGGGGGACATGGACCTGTTGGAGAGCCTCCAGAGGAGGTCACCAAGTTGATCAGAGAGATGGAGTACCTCTCCAATGAAGACAGAACATTTGGGTTGTTCAGCCTATAGAAGAAAAGGCTCTGAGAACACCAAAAAGCAGCCTGTTATTTAAAGGAGAACTGCAAAAAAGATGGAGACAAACTTTTTAGTAGGACTTGCTATGGTAGAAAGAAAGTAGACTCACACTAGACATAAGGAAGATATTTTTTATATGGAGGATGTTGAAACAATGGCCCAGGTTGCTCAGAGAGAGGTAGTAAATGCCCCATGCCTGGACACATTAAAGGTCAGGATGGACAGGTCTCTGAGCAACCTGATCTGGTTGAAGATGTCCCTGCTCACTGCAGGGAGGTTGTACTAGATGATCTTTAAAAGTCCATTCCAACCAAACTATTCCATGATTCTACTAAATAAGATAGCTAATAACTCACTTTATTTTACACTAAGTATTGTACATACTGTCTGTGATGAAGTACGCATTTCTGTCTTTTAAATGTATAGCCCCAGGCTGCCATAGAAGAAAAGCAGAGCCAATATTTCTCTCCTGGGACTAAGATCTCAGATGCAGCTGTCCCTAGTAAGGTCAGAAATGAGCCTGTCTCAGAGTTTTTCAAACTACTCATAAGCCATACAGCTATTTTAGAGACAGCAACCTGCATTACTAAAGGCATGTATCCCTTCATGAAAAATGTAAAGTCAGACTCTCAAATGAAAGAAACTAATTGTGGATTTCTCCAACAAGCATGAGGCTTTCACTTTGTATAAAAAATGTATTTGTATGAGAATTCATGTCACACTCCTCCAAGTTAATTAAAAGCTTCAAGGTTGATATATCTATTATTTAACACAAAACTGCTAAAGAGAAATTACCAATGGCAATCCTGTAATTTTTAGAACAATTCCATTCCACCATTGGATTTATTAGACACTCCTTTTGTTTGACTTCTACAGTCATGAAGGTGTCAAGGCTCAATCCTTTACCCGTATCAGTGGGAGTTTGGCTTAAAAGAAATTTTGAGGCATTCTGGAACAAGCAGATGGAAAGCACATATTTTTCCTGAGTTTTCATACTCATAAATTCAAAATACTGAAAGGTTGAATACGCAAAACATAGGAGAGATGTGAAATGAGAAAGTAAGGGCTCAAAACTGGTAATTAAATTGAGAACATGCATGTAAAAACTTCAAATTAAAAGTACGTAAATAATTATGAAAAATTCTAAACTTATAAAGCCTGAGTATTGGAGACAGAGGAGAATTTCTGTGTGAGGCGTTGTACACATAATTCTGAAAGTTAGCAAATTCCTGGTAATCAAGACATTATTTTGGAAACCCACTCTTCCCCTTCCCATCTTTTTGATAAGACCTCTGATTTACAGTTATTATTTCCATCAAGCTTAACAGGATGTCCTTTTTTTATTTGCATTTTTTAAAAAGAAGGCCAAAAAACTGGCCAAAGGAGTTGGAGGAATTCATAACATCAAGGAGGACAAGTATGTCTTTACTGTTTTTTCTTCTAGATGTCATGGTCTTGAGAAAATTCAGTAAGATGATCAGAGTCTCATCCATAAACAGAAAAAGGAAGCCACTTTAAGAGCTGTTCTAGATAGGTTGTAGTGACAATCCAAACTAAATTAGAATCAAAATTTGATTTGGTTTCAGCAATGATGTTAGATTAGGAACAAAGATCTCTTGATGCTAAGAACTTGTGAAAGATCTAGTGAAGATTAACATTACAGGTTTAAAATTAGAGTCCTAACCTCTAACAGATCTTTAATAAAAGATAATGCCTTTGTACATACACTATTTGAGGCAAAATACACAAAAATCCCACCAACTGAAGGCTTTCAGGAACTGGGAATTTTAAAAAGGAAGAATTATTTGATTTTTTTTTTTCCCCGTGAATCTCATCTTATTCTGACTCTTACCATTTATGAGCTTCAGAAACCTCTTAACTTTCTTTCTGAGTAATTATATCAAATCTGGGATAGACTGCCACTGCTGTGGGAGTTTGTATGTCATATCATTGCAGAATGCAGAGGAGAGAAAACAAATATTCTTTTAAAAAGCAAAATACTTATTCTCCTACTACAACCGGGTAATCAGATGTTGTACCCTACATTTTTACTTGTGGGCCTTCCAGCTGCCCATTCTTCAAAAATGGAGGCTTTGCCACTGAGCTGTTTCTGTGGAAAATACAAAAAGACCCTTTTTGGATCTAACTAATACAGTAAAAAAATTACATTGAATTTCAGAATTGTATGTTTTTTGCTTATATTACTACGAGTACTGCTTTTTTAACACTCCTAAACAAATCAACAAAATAATATAAATGAAGTCTTTCAGGTACTTGGCTATTGGGCAGTACATTGGGAGTAACTAAATTATTTACTACTGAGTATCTGAGCTCTAATAACACATGTGATCACCTTTCATCTTCTCTTTAAATTGCAAGCCTTCTATTCCTGTTCTCTCTCCTCATGTGTCCTTGCCCTGTTTTTTACTCTAGGTGGTTTTGCCCTGAAAATAATTTTTTTAGAGTAGTCCGCTCTTATGTAATTGGTTTATTGCAATTTTATCTTGGAGTGTGAATAGAAATATAACTAAAAATTTATACAATTATATCAGTAGAGTTCTGGGCAGCTTAAGATAATGATAACATCCAAAAGCTAAATCTACCTATTACTTTGCTCTTAGTGCAACATCGAAAATTAAGAGTGAAAATGCAGTGTTTTCAGTCCTTATCATCTAACAAATCTTCTTGTGGTGACAAAAGGAAATTTGTCAGGGTTTTAACTGTATGGGCTGAAGAGCAGATATTTTTAAGGGGATGATCAATGACATATGCAATGGAGCAGAAAGTAAATTAAATTACTATTGTATGTCAGGCCCAGATTTTGATATTTTTAGGTGATTTTATTTTTCTTAAATTAAAGCATGAAATTGTTTGTTCATGAGAGCTTTGTTTCCTCTTCACTCTTAAGATACCTTTGTGCCATCTGCCATCAAACTCTTGAAGAAGAGCCAAACATTATCTAGAATGTACTAACACCAAAGACAACCAATACAACAGAATTGACTCAGCCTGGATCAAACACAGTTCCTTTAAAGATGGTATTTACCTTCAAACAATTTTCAAATATTCATGGAAATAGGAATTCCAAGGTGTAGAAGTGAAAACCTCATCATGCTGATGATGTTGGGAGTTCAACCACTGATTCTTGCGGGATCAGGATTTCCTCGAGTGTCTGTTGGGCCAAGCACTGTAGAGTACTGGAAATCTGCAACTCCAATGAATAAATTTCAGCTGTTTTACTTTCCAGCATATCCTAAGAGAATAACAGAAGGACAGCATGCCCTCCTTTCACTAGCCAGTCATAAAATCCAACCAATCTGGAGGATGAAGTCATCTGTCATGTGCAAACTGCACTAAAGGAAATCTCCCATTTTCAGCTTCAATGGAAAGTCCCTCACAGCCACTACTATTCCCTGGCCTGTACAGATCTATAAATTGTTTACATTCTTTGTTGTTCATGTTTTTAACAAAGAAACTTCGAGTTGGGAAGAAACTTATAATGAAGCTAAAGCCATTATGCATGTAAATACATAGTCAGGACAGCTGTACCCTGCGCTGGGATCATGCTTGTGTTTAAATATTCATGTCTTCCTTGCATTCTCTGTAGGGAATCCCAAGAAGAATATGCTATCTGAAGAACAGGGCATCACTGGAAAATATTATGGAGAAGAGAAACAAGAATTCTGCCTGCAGTGAACAGCTTGAATAGGTTATAGTTAAAACAACAAAACACGGCATGCAGAAATAAATTGTTGTGAAAACTGACAACAAAACAACCACAAGGATTAGATTTCAGATTCAAAACTAAATTAAAAAGGCATCAGAAAACGTCTAGTATTTAAATTTTTCCAACCACAAAGATCAATACTGATTTTAAAGGGAAACCTATGCTTTAATTTTATGTAACTAGAAATCTCAAGGAACCTAATGCAACAACGAGTTGTGCCTTCTCTCTGAATTTTGGGAACCTCTGAAGATAAGCAGATCTGACACTTACTGCTACACAGCTGGAGAGCATCATAACAAAGAGCTACATTTTCCCATCGAACTGCCCATTCTGAGAGAAATCTGCAAGGCTTTCTTTGCCCACAAAGTTATGTGTAACAAAAACATAGCCAATTTTTAATGTCTGTGAGTAGGATAAAAGTTGCAAGCCCACTCACCCTATAGTCATGGAAGTGCAGCCTCTGTTCATCTAGAAAAAGCAAGACCAACATGCCCAAAGTATGACAAGAATGAATTGGTTCCTGTATGTAAGCTAAAATGATCCACTCAGTAAAATAATTCAGACTTCAAAAGTCTGTTTCTTTCATTGTCAACATATATTTTTAATTGACATATAAAAAAATCTGCTGAACTGAACCAAAACCTCATAATAGAATTCTCTTCACTAGCCCAAGACACTGTTTTTCTCTATGCCAAAATCAGAAATTTTTGTAGACAGCTAAGGTTCCACAGCTGTTACAGTGACATTCATATCTTCTGAGTGTTACATGGAAGTTTGTAAATACAACTGCTATCCATTCTTGGTTTTGATGTCCTAAGTAGTACTGGGGGAAACAGCTCTATAATTTCTCTCTCTCTCTCTCTCTCTCTCTCTTTCTGACAGATATTAAATGAGCTATCTAAAATACTGTCCCTGCCTATTTAAATAGGCCTGCTTTTAGCTGCATATAACCCATATAGGTTTCTACTCTATCTATACTGTTGCTGACTCTGGCAGTGTGGGGTGTTTGATGTCCAAGATACTTTTAATATACTCATCTCATCTACATTATCATGGAATCTCAGATATCTAAATTAGGAACACAATTTTGGTGGTCTCTACTGTAGTCGAAACATAGAGGAAGGTGAAAGAGGACCTTGCTGGAGAATGATGTGTCTCATTGCTTCACCTATCTCATTTGGCTGTTTGAAACCTCCCCCAGGAAAATGCTTTCTTCTTGCTAATGACTGTGCAGAGAGTCATGCCACTGAAAGCTAGAAAAGTGCCACTGCAGCAAAGGTGACCAACAGCACCCTTAGGGTGCTCCACTACAGAAAGCACTGCCACCAGGTCAAGGACATGATACTGTCCTTCCACCAGAGCTCATGAGACATATCTGGGTGCTGGGACTAGTCCTGGCCTCACCAGTACAGGACAGTTGTAGACATACCAGAACAAGTCCAGCACTGGGCCACAAAGATCATGAGGGCACTGGAGCATCTCTCATAAGAGGAGAGCCTGAGAGAGCTAGGACTGTTCAGCCTGGAGGAAAGAAGGTTCAGGGACATTTTATCCACGTGTATAAGCACCTGATGGGACAGAAAGAACAAAAGGGAGTAACACTTCCCTCAGAAGTGCCCACTGACAGGGGAAGAGCCAATGCACACAAACTCAAAACCAGAAAATTCCATCCAGACACAAAAAAAAGCACCTATTGGGATGATGGGCAAACACTGAAATGGGTCTCCCAAAAAGACTGTGGAGTCTCCATTTGTTCATGACTGGAAGCTGTCATAATCAACCTGCTAGAGTTGATCCTACTTGAGCAGGGGACTAGACTAGCTGGATTCTGTAATGCAAGAAGTCCCTTTCAATCTACATGAAGAAAACCACATCAATTTTGTGAAAGCTAGATGCATGAAGAGAGTATGAGTATCTGCCTGACTTGACACTACAGTTTGAAGGTTAGCCTAATTGTCCTTTTTATTTGTTTCCCATCATCATATCAGACTGAAATACCATGGGAAGGAGTTAAAGAGAAGACACTATACTATAATTAACAGCTACTAGTATGTATGCGAGCCTGGCAGGGAGGCCCCATCCTCTCTGGCAGGAATCCCTTGCAAACATTTCAGTCTTCAGCAGAGAGGAGAGCCAAAATGGTCTAAGCACTGTGCTCAGAGAACTGCTTTTTCTTGATGGGCCAGAAGAGGAACCAAGGACAAGCTGGGTAAGAACAAGGGTGCAAGAAGAAGGACGCTCAGCTTCTTTGCAAGCCTAGGAGAATGCCTAAAGGATGCTCAAGAATGATGACAGATTTAAAGCAGAGGTAGTTAATAACATACATAATTACTTTTATTAATTTTGTCTAATTTGCATATTTCTTCATGGTAAATAAAATACTTTTGTGCTTATATAGCTCTGAAAATATATTTCTTTCTTCTCTGGTGTGGTGCTAGGAAGTGCACTCAAGTTCTGCAGCACCACAGAATCAAAGAATTGTTAAGGTTGAAAAAGACTTCTGAGATCCACGCTCTGGAGTTGAGGAAAGTGGAAGTGCACAGGTTACTTCAGCAATGCAGGAGCTGAGCATTGCCCATGAGTTGGTGTAAGCTGAGCTGCCTGGCCTTACTTCTCTGAGGATATAGCAAATAAACAGCTTCAGGCAAACAAGGTTTCCAACGGCACCAATGGCAGTGAGCACAGACATGATGGTGCAGCTCGCCTAGGCCATGGGAAGAGTAAGAACATAAGTTTTTTTGCAAAATGAGACCAAATTTGGGAGCCTGCTGAGTGATGGTGCAGGCAAAGGTTATCGAACCTCTGTCAGCTGTCTTTGGGGTGAGCTGACAGTTTTCATGACATCTAAGAAAAGTACCCAAGTAGCAGCAGCAAATGAAGCGGAACAGTTTGAGGTGAATGGAAAAGTTGGAAAATTCTTAAGACCAGTACCTAGGAACACAACAGCATCTAGCAAGCAATTATAAATAATTCACTACTATGTCAAAAACCCTGAGGAACACATTCTTCTTTATTTTCCGGAGAAGTATGAATGCAGATTTCATTTCTTTTTGTCAGAACAGTGACATTACTGTATTTTTCCATGTTCAGTGAAGGAAGTGACAGAATTGTAAGCTCAGCTTTATGTAACAGAAGGTTACTTTTCTCACCAATAACATGCACCATATTTATATCTTAAAAAAAAGTACAGCATATAAGATAAACAATTCATTTTCTGCAGAAGTACATCCTGTAGTTTTCCATTTTGGAAATAGGACTCGAGATGGGAATAGGAGAAAATTGCGAAAGATACCTACTTCTCACTGGGGACTAGGCCATGACAGAGATTTATATCACACTCATTTTCATGCAGAGGATGGCATTTGCATATGAGTTATAGCCTTGTCACATAGGAGCAAGAAAGTCAGCAACCAGCTAAATCTTCACTTGTGGGAGATGTTTTGCTGGCTTGTGGCACCTTATCAGCAGGCAGAAAAGGGGTGCTATGATAATGAAAAGATCTCATTCTGCCTGTACCCTGATAAAGCTGTGCAAGAAAAACAAAGTAGCCTCAGATTGCACTGGTGCTCTAAATCCTCCCTTCACTGCTGGCATATTCCCTGTTCAACAGAGTACCTGTAGAAGCCTCCAGAGAGAAAACGCTCCCTCCACACTCCTGAAGGAATCACCTTTAGAGCAACCTACAGTTTATAGGGAGAAGGTAGGATTACTATTCATGGCAGACACTTTCATAAAAAATACTTACCATCTTATTCTTGTCCTGCTCCCACTGCACAACAGCAGCCATCTTGTGTCAAAAAATGTAAAGAGATCTTTGTAAAACCTACACTTTCATAACCCAGGAATATCCCTTTCAAAACTAGGACAAAGGTATCTGAGGTACAGGACTCAGAAGGAAACAGCTACAAATGATCAATGATTTTCATGATTTATGTTCAAGTTGCTTGGATTTTGGATTGGGGCCTGACCAACACAGCAGGTCAGATGATGCCATCCTTATTCATACCGGTAATGTTATGAACAGACCAGCTGACTACTCAGCTGGATTGCCAGACTAGCACTTAAGCAGAAGCAAATATGGCATAGGATTTCCTGGGGATTAATGACTGGCTGAGAGTTGATGATAGCCTGATGCACAGGCAGTCATTAATCTTAATCCTCAGGAAATGATCTGTATCAAGGTCATTATTTCTGTAGTAAGAAAAAGGCAAACAAAAACCTAGTATCATATAGATATTTATATTTTTAATGAATGATGAGCTTTCAGCTGTAATGTAAAGTTCACATCCCATTAACAAATATCCTACACATTCACCTCATAGAGTGGCTGAACTCTTATCTTCTTAGAAGCTTTATGCTGAGACAAAGATTTGAAGGGGAGAAGCCTTCATTGTCTAGACTGTTAAATCCACAGCACGACTGCACACTTGCCTGAGTGCAAAGCGCCAAATATCCAGCAGCTCCCACTGATCTCAGATATTACTCATCTGTCAGAGGTGGGCTGAACACCTTGCAAGCCTACTGGTTCTGGAGAGTTTGCAAGCTGGCTTTCATAAGCCAAGCACAAGCCATGAAAAACTACATTTGTGTGAAAAGGGAAAAGGAAAGACAGGTTCACAAGTGTGTAATAGTATATTGGGACTGCTCTGTTTATCTACATCTTGTGGAAAGTAAATCTTACTCTCTCATTTCATGTTACCCTACTTGCAATCAAGTGCATTTTTAAGATGCTTTCAATTGCTGTAGAGGTTGGTTCTGACTTCACAAATGAATTATTCAGAAGTAACTTTGATGCGCTGGTTTTCTATAAATACATTGAATGTTAATGCAGTAACAATGGTGTGTAGGTCAAGCTGATCTTCAATAGTCACACGGCCTGTTTATACACTCTACACTGCTTTTGCTACCATGAGGATGCAGATGGGACTTCTTCTCTGTCAGCCTTGCAAAACCCACACTCCAAATGACAGTGCAGTGTGTCTTCTGATGCCCCCATTTCCCTTGCAATTATTCAAGGGAATGTAACTGTGAAATTTTTTATTGACTTAAAGAGAAAGAAAAGCTGGATCTCCCAGCTGCAGTGCAAAAATTAAAAATGTAACTTCTAAAGGCAATATTTGATCTAGAAGCTCTCAAGAATCAAGCAGAGCTCCCAGACTTGATCCGTGCTTTTCCAGCCACTGAAAACACAGCACACTTGGCTGTGACAGCTGCAGTGTTGCTGGTGTCTGATTGGGAAGTGATTTGACTCATGGACCCAGCAGTCCAAAAAGACGGGAGGTACTGAGGAAGCCATCCTATCGGAGAAGGCTGAAAGAAGGTGAGTACAGGTGAGTGAGATCCAATATGAGAAAGGCAAAGAAGTAAATGCTAGAGAAACGCAGGAAAAGGAAATGTGAGGAGAAGGAGGTGGAAGATGTCAGGAGTATGCCCAAGTGCAGGAGGTGCCAGAGTTCCTGTGTACATGTTAGCTTTGACAGACACCTTTCAAATTTTTTCCTTTGAGAGTGGCACTTTTAAATGCTTTCATAAACTGTTTCTGCAAATCTAGCAAATTCAGCAAATGACGCAATGTTTTTGACCTAATGATCTAAGCCATCATCTGGCAGAAATAATGAGGAAATTTAAGCTGGCTAAAATAAGACTGAAAAATGCTCAGAACATCTTTCTGCTATTCCTTTGAGTCTGATCCACACTTGCATCAAAGGATTTGGATGAAACCCTTCAGCCTCACAGGTCATGCACCGGGTCCATGGTCATTCATTATATGAGTGCAAGAGAGCTAATTTTCTTTGCTTACACAAAACTCAAAACTGTTGAGGTTTTTTTGTAGAGGAAAGGGTGTGTAAAGTGGAGAGAGCCACATAGGCCAGAGAAGGCAACAGGTAATCCTTTACATCTTTACATCTCCCCAAATGATGGGTTTATAGAGCAAAGGACTGCATTTCTCAGACACTTCTAATAAATTCCTTTCTATTTGTAACAATTAAATGCTATCAGCTTAAAAAATTACTTAGCTAGCATGGCAAAAGTCTCTTAAAATAAAGATAATGCACCAATTTGGTTCTTCAATGTCATTATGAACATGTAGATCAAAACACAAAAACATGGTGAGAATTTGGTAGGTAAAATTCATACAGATCCAAATGGATAAATAAAACTGTATATAGTAGGTACCCACATCCATTTTCTCACGTGCTTTTTAAATGAATGAAAGATTGAAATATAATGACATCCAAATATATTAAATAGTATTACCTACCTCAACCAGCCACAGTATTTACATCAAACTAAAACATCTTTTCTTTCACAGAAGTTTACAGAACAAGCTGAATACAGAATAATGAATATGGACACTTAAAAGCTTAAAATCTCAGGAAACAACATGAGTGTTCAGTGAAGATATCCAATACTCCTCATGTTTGCCCTCCAAACTGCCTGCAGTGCAAAAGATCTTGAAAGCCAAGTCTGTGTACAAATGAAGTGGTGCCTCAGAAAAGGTTAATAATGTGTGACAGAAACATGGATGCATTTTTTTCAGATTTTTCCTACAGCCATAGGTCTATTTATAAAAAGCTAAAACCAGAGCTCCATGCACAAAAACAAATTACTGAATGAATTGCACTTTCATGCTCTCATGAACTAAAATTTGAATTCTGTAAAGTCAGCAAAAGCTTGAAATACTGGCTTCATTATATATAACAACGTAAATATCTGCATACACATAGGCTATTTTCCAGCAGTTTTTTGGCCATTTCTTCATGGAAGTTTTGCATTAAAACACAGTGTTTACTGTAAATGTATGTGATTCTTTTTCCCCTTTGCAAATTTTAACTCAGTCTGTTATTTTTAATGAAATGTCCAGATAATGAAATGGCTACTGTCTTGCACTTACTTGAAGGCCACAACATATTTATATTCCCATTTTTTAAAATACTGTTACTTCCAGGACAAATGTAAGACTTTGCAAAGGTAAAAATCTGTAAACAGTGAAGTATTATGTGCAAAGAAATCCTGAAGAAAATGTTACTGGATTACTTTAAATAATATTTATGCATTGCAAACATCTCTATCGATCCACATTGATGTCAATAATTTTACTGACATAATGAAAACCAGGATTGAGTTACTTGACAAACTTAATTATAATTAATACCTATTTTTCAGAAGCGTAGGGCTTTTATCTCTCCCAACATGAATTTCAGATTTTAAACCCCTGTTGCCCTTCACTGTCATGAAGGGGGAAGCCTCTGGATCACACTACACACTGCAAGCCTACTACAGCAGAAAAGTAGACAGGTCTGAACACTGAACAAGCTATGTATGGGAAACAAGTGAAATAAGCTTGAGCAGTGGAAAAATACCTGAGAGATGATCTTATTCTCAATTTCCACTAGGTTCAAATTGCACTCCAGTCAACAATTCTAGCTTTCTTGTAGTCTTCAATCTGTCATGTATGCTCATGTGAAGTGCTATATATAGCTTTTGGTCACTGAAGTTTGAAAGGTCTGTCAGTGATATTTTAGGTCTCTTTAGTCCTTCCCTATTCCTTCACAAGTGCTGTTTCTCAAGACATCTATTACTGCAGCAAGAGAAGTCCTACAGACACACAGACACCAAATAACACACGGCCCTGAATTTTTGTTGTTCTTCTACTAGAGTATGAGAGTCAGATCACCCCACAGTCACAAAGCCAAATCACACCACACTTGGATAAAGCAAGTGAACCATTTACATACATGTAACACAGAGGTATATTTGCTGCATTTTTATTAATGTCAGTGTTAAACCACCTGAAGTCAAATCAACAGAATCTCATTCTTTTCTACAGTCCACATGACAAATTATCCACCATTTTGACATTTTTAAAAAATATAATCAAAACCAGGGAGGAAAACAAACAAAAATCTTTATGAAAGTACAGGATGATAGAGTTTTTGTAACTTTTACATTGCTGCTGAAGCCAGAAGAGAGGAGAATCAGTAGTTATAATATGCATCGACCAAATGATCAGTTCTAGTTTCACTGCAATGAACACACTTCCTAAGTTGAAAGTCTTGGTGGGAGTATGTGTATCACTATAAAAGTGAAGAACTGTCTCAGAAAACCCAGACACATTCAGAGAAGACTGATGAAAGCAAGAAAACTGCAAAAAACAGTTTCAAGTGGAGAAAGGAAAAATAAAGATTTTGTTTGCTTTTGCATCAGGAAAGTAAAAAAACCAAATTAATAGGCATACCTTCAGCAAGTGGATCAAGTGTGTGAATCATGAGCTGGAAGATGCTGTTCCTCATTAGACTGTTGTGGAGAGATGCAGAGCTTCCTCCCCGCTGGAGACGTGGCTTGGTCTAGGGTAAAAAATATGGTGAGGAATTTAGGGGTTTTTGTCTTTTGTCTGGAAAGATGTCTGAAACAGTATGAATTAATCTCACATCTCACTGCACAATGAAACATTTTGAACCATCACCTACAGCAGACTATATTAAACTACAGACAGTATCCACCATTGCCATAAGCATAGACAATTTCTCTGGAGGGCACACATCATCAGAACAGCCATTAGTCTCCCAGGACTCAAGAGAAAAACAGGGAAAAAAGAATCCTTCTTTCTGAAAACTCATAAAGTGTTAAGAAAATTAAAACCTCATACTAGCATCAGGAAGAATTAATAATTTTGGTTTTTTGTAGAACCTTTTGTTTGAATCCCTGAAGTAAGTTATAATTTTTACTACTTTGGTACACTGTAAACATGCATATGATCAAAACTATGGAGAAAAAGCACAGAAAGTACTCTTTTTTAATGGCACTCATCAGAGTGAAACATGCTCCTCGCTTTGGTTCAATCCATTAAAGTCTCATGGCAAAAAGACATTGAGTGTGGTAAGGCAGTACAGACATCTACAGCAATGGATCTAGTGCACAAGCACCTTTTGCACACTTTTAATGAAATATAAAACATACTCTGAGGTTCTGTTCCCCATGCAATTGTCTAGTACAATAATCGATGCATTGTATATATCTCATAGAGTAAGACTGTTTTGTGGCTGTTTGTTTGTTTCAATAAAAAGGATAGTGAGAGCCAACAGACTACTGACTAGTAAGACCCTGAAATCCAATTAGAGGGAAAAAACCAACACTGAACAAAATAATACTTGGCTATAATACACGGATTAACCTTTGGTGTCAGACACATACAAAATGAGAAATTATTGAAACCAATAAAGAAAATCAGTTCACTGCTTTATCTTTGGAAAAAAATTATTTAAACTCTATTACGGTATAGGAGGAGAAAGAAATCCCAGCAATTTAGAAGAATGTTGATGCATGCCAAACCAAAGCAAGGCTTGCCTCACCACCCTCCTGAGAAACAAATGCTCAGATGAATAATTGCTGCCTACCGTCAACATTTGGTCATCCTTGTCTCCAGCATTAGGTGACTGCATGAATGGGAAAAAGAACAAAAAGAAGTGTCAGATGGAGCACACAGGGAATGGAAAGGCAGTAGAACATCACACGTCTGATCCTATGAATTCTGTTGTGATAGATTTTTGAACCACTCAAAGCATCCTACCGATCAAGTAAATCAGAGTAAATTCACAGTGCAGTGTGCAAGCGTCTTTTGCTCTTGTCAGTTTCTTGGACAGGAACTGTTGTCATTTCAGGGCCTGGCACAGCAGCTGGGCTGCAGATCACAATGTTCACTTCATGCAAATTACCCAGGGAGGCAAACTCCCTGTACATCAACCAGTTTGAGAGAATGAGGACAGAAGACTAAAGGCAACAAGAAACTCAGGATTGACCAACTGTTCCACAAAAAGCCTAAAAAGGAGTAACCTTGGTATTTTGCAGGAAGAGACTAGGCAAGGAAATGAAAAACCACGTTTCAGTTTAACCACTCCCTGCAAATTACAATTTAGCCCAAACTGGCAGCTCTGATTAAGGGCAAGCAGCATGGCACACACCACCCTGTCATGAAGGAAAATGAGACTCGGAATGGGTCTTAAACTATTTTCTCCATCTCAAGGACTCTTCCTTAGTGATATCTGATACACAGAAAACAAATTACATTACAACTGTTCCATGGATCAATCTCTCCATTCAGTGAAACCCATTTTTGGACACACATCAACAGTAATTTTTTGGACAAGCCTTTTGGGTTAATTAACCTTGAAGGTTAAGTGGAAGGCAATCAGCTATGACCAAACACTGATGACAGAGCAAATCCTTTATGTTCCGTAAAAAATACAAGAATAACCAGAACTAAACTCCTTGTCAAAAATGTACTGCTACAGTTGTGAATTTTGACTCAAAGTAAAGATAATCACACAACAAAAACATCTTTGTTCTGATAAAGGAACTACCTGTCACCTCTAAAATAAATCTGCCCTTGTGTGAGAAAACAATAGAAAAAAAAGTTCTATGCTCTATCAGGGAAAACTACCACAGATAGAACCTTTAAAGGAGTAAAAAGAAAAGGAAACAAAAAGAAAATACAAAATCTGTGTTCTAAAATGTCATTTAAAAAGTAGATGCATCTTAGAAAATGCTGGTCTGAAGTGTATGCATATACGGTTATATATTATAAATATTCATATGTCTTTCAGATACAAATCAGCAAATCCAAAATTTATGTATTAGTATTTCAAGGGACCTTCATGGAAAAAAAAATCCATCTCACAGCAAAATTTTCAGGAAAGAAAAAAGGACAAGCTGGGAAAAGCTTTTATTGTCTCAGGAAAAAGCAGTTTAGGATAGTTGAGTCCTAAGGATCAGCGGCTATAGTTACAGAAGTAAAGTCTGTGGTACTCGGATGAACGTGCAGACCTGGAACTTTAATGAAAGTTTAAAAAAAAATCACTATTTGGAACTTTGATTTTCTGAAGATAGGGAATCTATTTTTTATTTTTAATATTGAAAGATATGAGAACATATAATTGACGAAACTGAGTAAATTGTACTTTCTACCTGACAATGGTCTGAAGACTATCACCTTTCAAAATTTCATGTTGAAGGAGACACTTCTCATTTATTTGAAAGGGAATGGGATGAAGCTGAATGAATGTATAAAAACAACTAGTTGATAATTTGTACCATATAATTTAACTAGTACAAGATCTTGTACTAGTTAAATTATATGCTATAATTACATAAATAATAAAGAGAAAGAATAATGAAACACATTTTCCATATACATTAAGGAAACAAAAGTGAGAAATAATTCAATTATTTGCCAATACAAACTGGGGTATACACCATGAAATAGATTTTTTTAATCATTTTTTCCACACATGATTAGCCATGTAATTGTTTCTGAGTTTGACTTGCCAGTCTAGTTATTTTATAGCAGAAACATTCAGGACAATTTCAAAAACAGGAATGTAAACAATTGTTTGACATTTTGGTGATATTAAATACTTATAATTCCTGGATTATAACCTGGAGTAACAATAAAACCAGTTTAAAATAGTGTTTTAAACTACGGCAGTGGAAAATTCAGTTGTGTTGCTGTTTACAGTATTTGATGGCATTTTGTCCACACCAGGATGGAAAATTAAACTATTTTCCTATTGTTCACGGCGAGTTTTGCATTTTCATGGTCTTTGCTATTTAATTTTGGTATCATACACTGCATGGGAAAGTATCTTAAAGTATCATTTTCCCTTGCAGGAACATTTAGTATGTAGGCATTTTATGCAGTCTTTTAATTTGGGACAACACTTAAAACTGGTCCGTTTTGTGGTGTTTTTTGCAGTGGGAGCAAATACTTCATTTGTGGACACACTTAACAACGATTTTTTTAAAGAAAATACACGTTTTCTGTAAAGACAGGTTTGTTTTTACATCGTGGCAACTGTTGCATGTTAGTTCCCTCAGGATCAGAAAGAGATGAAGGTTCCATGTCTCATACAGTACATATATTTCCGAAGGCTTTACTAGTAAAAATTACCTTTTGTAATTTTATGCTATAATTTCTTTAAAACCATGAATTTATTATGATTCTGCAAAGTGAAAAAAACACATTCTAGCATACCTTCTTATTCAAAAGTATTTGGGGCACAATCCATTATAATGTTTTTATCAGAATTATAAAATGATTAATCATTAGACAGATCCCTAATTTTTTTTAGATAATTCAATGGGGTATTTGTTGGCTCCCCTGTACCACACGGCAGGCAATAAGAATTTGTTCATCCTCCTGCCATTATCGATGATCAGGTATTCAAGCTTGCTTCAGATGAGCTAAAAAGTCTTAAAACATTTTATTTCAGGAAGAATACATAAAAAATGCCTACTTGCTATGGAGAAATGGTCTCTGGTATCCTTTTCACACATCTCTTTTCCTCAATGCCCTAAGTCCATCAGTGATTGGACGGGACAACTTCTTTGCCTTGTTTGAGAACATACATTGTTGAAAAACAGGGTTCTGAGTAATTCATGCAAGAGGTGACAGCTCACTAAGTAACTGGTGAGTCTCCCAATGCTTTCCTTTGACATAAAGGCCATCATGACAGCCAAAGGAGGAGCAGAATCTATAAAAACCTCTAGGTATTTGACACAGAATATCCCTGTTGGGGGGATGCCTAGTAACAAAACTGTCTGCAGCTTGAGCAGCTGTTGCTCTAGTTGAAGTTTCCGTGTTAAAGGTTCAATAGCCAGAAACAGTGAACTGGACTGCCCATTCTCTTCTCCTAACATGAGAAAAGCGGAGTGTCGAACAAGAGCAGGTAAAAAGTAATGGGATTTCAACACCCTTTCTGCAGTGTGGGTTCACATCTCTTTTCTGCTTGATAAATATTTTCCAAATATAGTAAGGAAAAGCTGTTAAAAATCAATCAATCAATCAATCAGCTTTTATGGAAATAATGGCATTTCATGATGTTTGTTGGTGGGCAGTGTGGTGCTGAAAGCAATATGGTGTCTCCAATTATTGTATTATATGAGCCCAGACAGGAATTTGCATAATTGTCTCAAGATGCTTTCTAGTGCAGGACTTCTGCTTCTCCCTCTTATGCCTGTTTTAAAAAGTGGCATCTGGACACTACAACTTTACAGCTGGCAGTTGAGTCATCACCTGTCAGTCCTCAGACAAATTACAGATGGTAAGTTTTCTTGGAGCATTTTTTTAGGATTCTCTAATCTTCCACTTAAGGTCTGTAGGGTTTTTTGTTAGACTGAACTGCAGAAAAATGAGATAGATTTCAAAGGCAGCCACTGAAGTCAATCCAGTTAACCTAAGACAGTTCCGTTAATTTCTAAAAACCAGTATCCTAAGGAGGGCTAGCAATGCCCTTGGAATAGAACTGTTCTGCATTTGTTTGAAATTATATGGTAAGTCAGGTTAAGACTTAACTAAAATCCAAGCAACAAGTTCAGCTAGGCAGATTTCAGAAATAGGCCTAATGAGCTTAGTAAAGAAACCAAAAAACGAAGGTATTATTTTATCTTGTTCTCTTAATAGATACATCTTTGAATTTTACCGAATTAGAATCCTTTAGAGCTCCTTTCTGTGAATATTCCAAAACAAGCCAAACTTTTGCCTACTTGATGGTTGGAAAGATCAAATCCTAGTGGTCTCAATATACTTAAACTAAAATTCTAGTATCCATGGAAATAAAAAGTTGACCATCACCACCTGCAGAACCTGTGTCAGGTGCTGCAGTGGGGCCAGTACCACTTTATAACTGAAGGAAATGTACCTCACTACCCCACTCTCTAGATTATTTCTGTAGAAAGGCTGTAAGTAAGGGAACACTTCTGTATTTAAGCTATATTAAACTGATGGTACGGATTTCAACTTCTATATTACTGCTTAGATGTCAGTATCTGAATCCAGACTGTGAACTAACACTGTGTAACACCTTGGATCTTATTTAAAACAGAGGAAGAAAAAGCTTTAGTAAGCACACTTTAGAAAAATACACTAAAGTTCTCTTTCACTTTGCCTTCTTTCTTCTTTTCCCCTTTCTCTTTCTTAAAAGTAAAATAAAACAGGGAGTTTTACCTAATGAAGCAGATTTCTGTATTGCTGAAGAAAGTAAATATGATTCAAAACAACCACATCCAAAATGAAATTGAGGTTGTAAAATTGCTTTACTCATCAAAATGAAGAATTTATTAAATTAGAGGTTGAACATCCAAAGACATTAAGCTGGACCACCAAAATGGAATATCTGGCTCCATTTATAACTGCTTGTTTACAGGCACCTAGAGTGAAAGCTGTAGCTCTGGAAAAAGCAAAATGGCTTTGTTAATTCAGATCAGTTGTCTCTTTTATGCCAGTCTATTCATACAATTACCCAATGTGCATACACATAGTGAATCCTCATAAATGTTCAGAAGAGATGCATCCTAGCTGATTTGAGCAGTGACAAATAGATAGTGTAAGCCATCAGCTGCTAAATCACATGCTAAAGATAGGTCAACTTATTTAATTCCAGATATCTGTGCATCCCACTGTATGAAATAAGGCTCTTCTAGTCAGCCTGTATAACCAGCTATATGGTATTTAGTTATTCAACATGTGTAAGGAAGAGTCTGCCCTATGTCTCTTACCTTCTCTGAACTTGCTTAAAGTCAGGTATCTTTGGCTTAGGGTGGCAATGTAATAGCTCAAGCTTAAAGACTTCAGGAGTTTTTAATCACCTTAGTGTCAAAAGTAATTATGCGGTTTTAAGTTGTCCCTCTAATCCTCATTTCAAGACTTACCAATGAAGTCACCTCTTGCTATTTTTTGAGTCATATAATTTAGCACCATAGCTCTGTATGTCTATGTAACTTTCAGGAGGGCAAAAGAATACTTAAAAAAATATATATAAAAATAAAAAATTGAAACCTAGATAGTTAGTAGTTGTAATATATACATGCACAAAACAGGTGTTCACAAGTGACAGTTTAAGTACTTCACTAAGGATTTATGTGGCTAACTTTAAAATACGTGGATTTAAGGTCTTTTATATGCTGCTACTTCATCAACGTTACATGAGAAAGCATTAGTAAGTGTTCCAAGTATAAGTTCTTGAAACTTAAGAAATTCTGGAAGTAAAATACCCACGAAACAAGAAGCAAATTGTAAGGAGGGGACTAGGAAGGCTTTAATCTGAACTGCAGCTACACCATAGAGACTGCTGACAGGAGACACTTGCTCTTCAATTCTTACAACTCAATCAAACATGAGTGACTTAGCAAGAAGCCGGCAAAAAAAGTATTTCCTGGTACATCTGCTTGCCTAAATACACAAAGGATCTGCTACAGATTATGGAGGTTTCAGAGTTTGCCTTAGAAGAGGTCGCCATAATTCCCAGAGGGGAAGACGTTTCACAGATCTCAACTCCAGCTGTTGCTATGCTGATTTGCAGCTCCTGAATAAATTTCACTGCAGTCAGTTGGCTGTATACTGCAGAGGATTCATCACAAGGGCAAAAAGGCTGCAGTTTCACTGCCTTCCCACCTCCAGCACCCTGGAGATCCTGAAGGACAGCTCCAGTTGCAGAGAAGAAATGAGCCTTCACAGCCCATAGGGTGGAAATGCTGATTCAGCACATCCTCAGCTGCCCCCGTCATCTCCCTGTTCCACCAAGATCTGTTCACTTCTCTCAGCTTATTTCATGGCTGCCTTTCCCCTCCAGGTGACTTCTTTGTTACTCTGCTGACTTTACTGCCAGCTGGTAGGAAGGCCTGATCTAGCTCTCAGGATAGACACTGCCAGAAGAATATAAACAAATACGTGAGGGGCATATAAAATAATGAATGATACTGAGAAAGCTAGCTGAGTATTGCTTAAAGACGATGTCTCCCCCAGTCAGAATAGAATGTAGAACACTGATCAAAGGGAAAGCCTTGACTATCCTGTGGGACTACCTTTTCCATGAAACAGTAGTAACATTTAAAACGGTCTCACTCACATACTAAAAAAAAAAAAAAAAAAAAAAGTGAGTGGGGCTAAAGGAAAGCATCACCAATACAGTAGTATGAGGTACAAATGTTTCAAATAATGTTTCAAAACATAAAATTGTCATCCCTGGGAGCATGCTGGCTGCTATGGGCTGCAGTACCACAGGTATCAGTTTCACACCAGTGTAAAAGGCAAAATCTAGCAGTCACCTTCTGTTCCTCCACTTCCTCATTTGTAAACTGGGAGCAGAGACACTGTTTGTAAAGAACTTTGTTCTTATGAAGAGGGCTGCTTTCTTCAGGGGCAAGTTACTGGGTATGACTGCCCTCTCTTTAGCAATTCACTGTGCTCTTTTGGGTTTCGCATCTCCTAGTGAGCACAACATAGAGGCACATTTCAATAAGCTACAAAGCAAATCTTGAGACCAGCATCTCCAATAGCTATAGGTAAAGGATCAAAATGTACCTCTTACAATGTTTTGTTAGCTAACAAACATCTAAGACTTTTAAAATTTTTGGACTATTTATATCTGTAACAAGTCTGAACCTATGGGTTTACAAAATTTTATGAGAATTCATGTAATCAAAGCACACAGAACACTTGTGCTTTTTACATCCCATAGGATGTTAGACTGATTCTTCAACATTGTAAGAAGAAAACAAATTAAAATATGATGGTTTAATTTTTTTGTTCACCCACTAACTGGATTACATGTTCTCAGTTTTACAATGTGAAACTAGAAATCATGTCCAAGACAAAGTACTATTTAAAGAAAATATCTTAATTTTGCCTATTTGACCCAACAGTATTTCAGGCTCACTGTTCTTCTAACTGACATTGAATACCATCTGCCTCTATACTCATCCTTCAGATAACCCTTTTCAGTTTTTCCATCGGTGCCTCTTAGGTCCTTCCTATAAAATGAAACATGGAAATGCCATCTAAGGGTCTGTCTTATACCTGGTGCAGGGGTAAGAAATGGTAGGGAGACAATCTTTTATGAACAAATAGAGAAGAAATTTTACAGCAGAACCTGCAGATAAGAAACCAGCACTGTACCGTGAGTGTGCCTGAATGGAGCTGTGGACAGAAAAGCAAGTCAGATTTCCAAATTTCATCTACAACCATAAAATAAAATAGTTTTTTTCAAATTAGGAGGAGAAAAAGAGGATGACATTTGCTTCTGTCTTTCTCTGATCACTCCTGCCTTTTAACTATTTTTCTACAATGTTCTGCTTGGTACTAAGATGAAAGGGATCTAAGATTTGTGGCTCTGAAAGCAAGAGCATCCCTGTGTGCTGGGATTCTGGAGACCACCAGATGTGTTCTGGACAATCTGCAGTATGCACGTGCCAGATTACTTTTAACTCCTTTGGAGACAAGAGATCAGAAAGATCTCTTCTGATCTCTTCTCTTCTGTCAAGAGGCAGAAAGACCAAAATGACACTGTTCTTCCTAAATGCAGGGTTATAACATTAAAACCTTAAATCAGACCTCCCCCATTTTCCCTCTCAGTGTCTGGATCATTAGAGCAATTGTGTCCTTCATGGCATAGACAAGGATAGACAGACAATCTCTGCGCTCACCTTTCTTCATCAGTCTGCTATTTCACATTGCCTTTCATACTGCCAATTTGTCCCTACAACTATGACCCAGATGCCTGCAGGGAAACCACTGTCCATGAAGAAGCAGTGGCTCTTGCTGCTCTTCCCTGCAAAGTCTGGTCCTCCCAGAACAGCTTCCTAATTACTATTTAAGCTAAACATACAGCTCCAATGGTAATTCCCCTTGTGATCAAAAAGAGTAAGGGATTGGGGAAAGCAGATGTGCTGGAGTGAGGGAGGACATACCTGGATGTCATAGGAAACCATATCTACAGGAAAGCAAGAGAGAGTTCATGGTGAAGTAGTGAGGGTGGCAGCCTAAGCAGCTACGGGTCCTACCTCAGGCTCTCATCTGTGTTTCACCTATTTTTCCCATTTACAGCCTATGACAAAAGCATTTCTTCACCTGTAAGCTGCCAGGTGAGCTTCACTGCAAAACATGAAATTTCTCTGAGACTTTTGCTGAGAAATGTTATTATAGACACCAGCCAAAATCACAATCTGCAAGGTCCTTCAATTAGCAAGAGAAGAGAAACTCACAGTAACTCCATCCATCTTTTATCTAATTCCATTCCACTACAATTAAAATTAAAGTCTGATATCTCTAAGCACTGCAGAAGTCACAAGCACAAGACCATGCCATTAGCCCAGCTGTAAGCATCCTTTTAGCCAAAAATTCACAGTCTGCGTCTGCCATAAAATCACAGAATCACAGAATATGCTGAGTTGGAAGGCACCTACAAGGATCATCAAGCCCAGCTCTTGTCCCTGAACAGCACCATCCCCAAGAGCCACACCGTGTGCCCGAGAGCAGCATCCAAACGCTTCTTGAACTCTGTCAGGCTGGTGCTGTGACCACAGCCCTGGGGAGCCTGTTCACCTGTCCAACCACCCTCTGGGTGAAGAAACTTTTCTGCGTATCCAACCTAAACGTCCCCTGACACACCTTCAGGCCATTCTCTTGGATCCTGTTACTGGTCACCACAGAGAAGAGATCAGTGCCTGCCCCTCTGCTTCCTCTTGAGAGAAAATTATAGACAGTTATGAGGTCTTTTCCTCTCATGATTTTTCCCCCAGAACCTGTTGTTATGATCCAGTTTTAAGGTTCTTAGAAATGCCTCTGCCCGAATTAAGGAGCAAATGAGACCACATGCCAGTGACAATAATATGGGTTTCATTGTATAGTAAAAGTGAGAGAAAGAGAAAAGGAGAAAGAAAGAAATAGAAAATAGGCGGGGGGATGAAGAGTGACAGAGACAGAATAAAAAGAATATCACCCCTCTGTGGGTCCCACTGGTGCCTCGATGATCCTCTCCAGCAGGTCTTCTTGGTGGTGAAGGTCCCCCCAAAAAGCTTAGAATCCAATGGGTTTATATGCCCTCGAGCCAGGTAGCAATGTCCGGCCATGTCCCCCTGGGGTGGGGGTCAGTGTCTCACAGCAGACTCTGGGTCTGTTGGATCACGTGCAGCCCTGTGGGGCCAAGCCTCTCACGGGAATGTCCCGTGGATGTGCCCTGTGGGGTTGGGGGTTCCACAGCTGGGCCGGTTTGTGTAGTTGGAGGATGGGTGTTTAGTGCCTCTCACCAGAGGCTGCACCATGCACCCAAAACCTCCTCCTCCCCCCTTGGTTGGGGGACAGTCTGTGTAAACCTGGCTTCTGTGAGCTGCGCTCTCCCTCCACCCCAAACTCAGCCCGGGATGATTGAACAATGGGCTTCCCTTTATCTAATCAGCAGTTTGACTTTCAGTTCAAAGTCCCACTCTTCACAGAAGCTTCTTTGGTTGTAGCTTCTTTATAATGAGCAAAACTTTATATTAATGTTTGAGGCATGAACTATTTTCAGTCTCTGACATCTGTGCTTCTTTCATTGTATCTTAGACTTTCCTGCTGCCTTTATTTTCCTACTATCTCATTGGCAGGCACATCACACAATACCCACTGGAATCTGGTCCACCAAGAACACTTCTGTTTCAGGGACTGGCACACCTCTGTATCTGAGAGGGATGCTCCCACTGTTTCAGCTATCTGCTTTCAGTAAGAAGTATGGTCATAACTATCTGCACTTACCAACAAGAAGGCTTTCAGTTCTTTCAATACTACCCAGCCCAAACAGTCTTTCTTCAGTGTAAAAGGTAGACAAAATGGAAGAATTGGGGAGAATTTTTAACAAAAACTACATCCTTGCATTGAGTGAAGTTATCCAAGACAGAGGGGATTTGAAACTAAGAGCTGAACTTGCACAGCAAAGCTGGGCCCTCTTAATGAAATACACTGGGTATGAATTCCATTATGACACGTAAAAATATTTTCATAGCCTTAGTATATGCATTTGCTGATCATTTAATAGTCAAACTCCAGTTCCTGTGGCTACATTCCAGGTTAGCATGTTTTTGGCTTTAACATCTCAAAATAAATCTTTCCAGGTAGTACACATACTGCTGTATCTTCAAGAATTTGGTTGCTCCAGGAGGAAACAATCTAGTTCCCTAAGATAACATTTTAATACAATTAACTGAGTCATAAAAAGAAAACTTTCACTTAAGATAGAACAGAAATCACAATATGTTTTGCAGTCTTAATCTGTCAGAAGTAATCCATAAATTGGAAAATTCCCATTGCTATGACTCTACATGTTTCTAGTTCAACGTGATTTTGCAATCATTCTGCAAGCATGTAAAAACTTCAGTAAACAATGCATGCATGATTCTTTTCAAAATATTCACCTGAAATTTGGATAACTGCAGTTTGTTTCAAGTTAAACTGTCAGCAAACATGGTTCTTTCATGTGGGAGTTTGTGAGTGTCCAATCAGGACTTTATGAATTTAAGCTACTTTTTATTATGTGGGGTTCTATACATGGTCTTTTACATCAACCAGCTGTTGTGCTTGTAATGCTGATGAAAAGAGTCAAAGAAATAAATGTATTTGAATCTTGTAGAGTCATCTTTCCATTTGTGAAACAGTGTGTGGACAGAATGAGGACAAACACAGATTAGAACTCCTGAAGTCTGTCCGCCTCCTGTTTGCTTTACTGGCAATTTTACAGTCAGCATCTCTGTGTATGCACATTTTTAATATGCTTCATAAATAGATTTCTGCAGTTGTTCTGTGGATGTCAATGGTGATATATGAAGTGTGCTTATTATATTAAAATATTTTTTAATCTTTTGGTTCAAAACCTTGCTTATTGAAAGGGACAGAATCATTAGAACTGTCACTGTTCAATTCCTGCCAACAGTGTTTTGTGTGTAAACTGAACTTTCCTACATACAACCACAGAAATCACCTCTCAAACCAATCATGTTTTTCAATATTCTAGTTAAATCTAAATTAGCAAAACCTTTGCATCCTGGTTCACAGAGATTTAGCAATTACATGACAAAAATTAAGAAGAACAGGTAAAATCATAATCTTAATAAAAAAATAACAAGTACAGGGGACACTGGCATATGTCCAACAGATTAAAACAACAACAACAAAAAACTGGCTCAAAGTCTGATTTCACACCACTTTGAATTAATTTCATGGGATTAGCATAAAACTAAATTAACTGAGAGCAGGATCTGGTTGTGCATGCAGGAAAAGAGGTGATATTTATTCCACAGCATGCTGAAAGAAGGTGTCCAACTCATGATGTAGATATAAAGCAAAAATACAGTGAAAATAAAAAAACACATTTTGCAATGCAAATGATGGTTTTATTATGGTCATAATAAAGTTTATCCCTAGGATGGGCTCCTATTTCACACCTTTTCCCAGATCTTTCCTGACAAGGGCTTTTGAACTCATACAGTCAGGCTCTCGCTCCGCCCTGCAGATTGTTGGGATTTTGTCAGCTCAGCTTGGAGCCTCTCCCAAGAGACAGCCAGATGCAAAAATTTTGAGACTTTGGTGTAGTTTAAAGTCACAGGTGTCTGACACACAACACTGAGAGCTGAGAAAACTGGGGGCTCAAGATCCAGTTACTTACCCTGACAAGCTAGATCAAACTGCACTGATGATCTGGAGAGTTCAACTGTTCCAAAAAGACCATTGCCTCAATATTTCTGCAAACAGCATTTAAGTGACTTCATATCCTACCTATGCTAGTCAGCTCTCACAGCAACAGCTGTTTAAAAAAACAATACGCTATTAAAATTCCTTCCCTAATGCTATAGCAAATTATGGTGAGTTGTGCCACTGCTTCTCCCAGATAAAGGAATGCCTGGCCACTGCCAACAGCAGCATCCAGGGCAGCTTCACACACCACCAAGCAGTCACGCTGTGGCTCAGCCACGTGCCACACCACTCTCTGCTTTCACTCCTGACCTCCACTGCAGTCAGAGTCACAGGCAAGTAAGGACAACATTATAAACGACTCTCTGAGCTCATTAATGGATGGCAAAGCAGGAACTATAACAGGATTCCAACCCTTTCGTGTCTCATTTCTAGCTGATGGCTTGTTCAGGTTGGGTATAAAGAAGAGCTGCTCCCGTCTGCTGGATTAGTAGTGCCATCTGTGAAAAAGGACTGGGGAATCGACTTGGGTGATTGCAGATTTTGTGGTACTAACAGAATCTATCACAGCATTTCCAATCCCTAGCAATCTTTTGGGCACAGCTAGAGAATGACAAAATACAGATTTGCACGGGAATGGACTGGTCATTTCAACAAAGACTTTGGACCTAAAAGCCAACATAGAATCGACATTTTTGTACACTCTTTGGAAGAACTGCTCTCCAGATTCTTATCAGTTCTGTGAAGCTACATATATTAATTCCACTGATGGAAATAAATTGGCTAACACTACTATACCAGCTTCATTTGCAATTGTATTAATACAGAAAAGCTCATTCTTCGGTTTACGCCACAGAAAAAGGCATGGTATCTTGGATGAAAACAAGGCAAGAGATGGAAAACTAAAATAGACAAAAATGCTGCCAAAACACAGAAAGTACCAATTTTTGTGAGCCTGAAGAAACTATGCTACCCACAGGTGCTTTTCTCTTACCTACCTTCTTATTAAATAAAAGATCAAATGACTGCCTATATTTTCTGTCTATAAAGTGTTTCTTTTCTGCCCTAGAAGCAGTCACAGACCCGGGGCAGGCTGAATTCTAACCACTGATTTTTTGGGGGGAAGGCACTGATTTATGCAATTTATCTCTCAGAAACACAGAGATCTTTCAGAGAAATGTAGACCTGTTGACTAAATCTGTCCAACCATGACTTCCCAAAGAAGACTAATCCTGAGATCTGTGATCGCATCTTTTCCTATGAAAACCACAGTGATCTTGGAAACATTTGTGGCACAAGATAATTATGCCTTCCAGAACCATGAAAGAACACCCAATAAAGGGGCCTTCATATGAAGGTACTTTGAAAACCTAGTAAGAAACACAGTGCATATCTTGTAGCTAAAGACAATTAAGTGTATCAGAACACCAACAGAATTAGAAGTAGAAATGCTCCAAACAAACAAAACCTAATCACTTTCATGACAAGTTCTGCAAAAAAGATGTTACACACAGAGTTGTAAAAATCTGATGCGGCAATGTGGATTCTACTTACATAAAATGTATTAAGAAAGAAGTTTTTTTTCACTGGCATCACCCAGCTATGAATTTTCTATAATCATACCCTGCTTGCTATTTAATTGAAATACAGAGATTTAAAGCCTTTGCAGAAAGTCTTTTATTATCATTTTTCACGTAGTTCTTCCAACAGGTAATTGGAGAACTAATTTGTTTAATTACTTCAGGCATTTTGTCTCTCAGAATGTGTAGCCCTGTACAGAAAGGAGAACTAGAATAATTTCTGCACTTTGTTTTTGCCACCTAAGACCTCACAGTTTATTGTGATGTCTGCATGCCTGACTTTTGCAGAAAAAAATACATTAGATTTTCTTAATTAATTTGTTTCCTTCTTTCATTAGTTGAAGAGAAATCTTGCACTGTGATCTAAATTTTATGAACTGCTTTTTCCTAGTGAAAAAAAAGTATTTAATCTTCTAGGTAATTTATCTCCTCTAAATATGCCTTATTTATTGCTTACTCAAAGTTATGCTCAGTGTCTAATACCTACAAATTCTTCTGGTTTTAGAAACCATGAAGATGAATCTCAGTTTCATTTATAAAATGCTATTTTTGCTGCTTTATCCTTGTGAGGACAACCTTGTAAATGTAGATTGGCATAAGCCACTTACAAGGATTAAACAAGTTAAAGCAAGCAAGTTTCATTTCTGCATTAAAGGGCTGAACATGGTGGTGTGGCACTATGCAAGAGCTAGTCTAGTATACACTGAGAAGCAAACCCTCTTTTTATACATTATATCCCATACTTTTGTATTTATCTCCCCCAAGGTATGAGCAAAACTTTTCAGCCATGACTGCACCAAGACCAAGGGTTCCTGAAAAGGTTATGGGTTCATAGCTTCTTTTTCTTAGCTTCTTAGGTTTTTCTAAGGGAAACTTCAGCTTCCAGTAGTAGGGGACTCACTCTTGCACATGAACAAAAAAATTAACTCTTCCTATGCCTTTTTAAAGTACTTTAAAGATAATTACAATTTTAGGGTCTTAAACAGAAATAATCCCAGTCCACATGCTTAATGAAAAAGGTTTCAGAATGTCCTGCAGAAAAAGGTTTGATTCAGGATTCTTAGTCTGGTTCTGTTCTGGTCTTCAGTCTGATACTCTCAGAAGAAGGACCACTTCATTGTGTTATTTTTTTTCCCTCAGCACTTTCTGAATCAATCTTATTTCTTTCTTTCTTTTTTCTTTTTCATTATTAAGTTTCATAGCACTAATGTATTCACTGTCTTGTCTTGCATTTTTCTGTAAAACTGCCAGCTTTTCTGCTAGGTCTGTCACTGATCTTAGGACTAAAAGTTACATATGACCTTTGCTGTGGCCAGAAATATCTGACAGAACTTTAAATACCTGGGTGGGAAATGCCATGCAGTGCAAATCTCATTTCTTCACAACAGATCGACAGAACTACTCTGCTGGCAGTGAATTTGTCTGCTGAATTTGTTTTGAGTAAGTGTCATGGAGAGATGCAATTATGACCCCTGTCGGTTCACTCTAAAATGTACACATTTATGCTACTTGACTCAGAAAGTCTTGCAGCAGTGCTTGGTCATTCTCTCCTCCCTGAACTATACCACTGAATGCGAGAAACATCTAGAAAAAAACCTATAAAAATATCAAACAGTTGTCACTGTTAAACAAAAAAAGCAGCCTGTCAACTGGAGAGCCCTGAACACTGAAGAATCATCAAGTTTCATAACTAGTTTTCATAACTAACGCTTCATTACACCTTTTCAAGTAACTCCACTCCAAGATGTTTTAAGGCTATTGCTGTAGTAGCTCTAGCCAGAAATGTAGTCACATGGCTAAACTCCCATCAGCATCAATTTTGAACCAAGGATGACAATATAAAGGGACTTAATTAACTTCAAGGTCAAGGAGACTTGGTCTACTATAAAAAAATCAACATCATAAAGCAAAACAAAAAGCAAGGCTAGAATACACAAATGGATGGTCACCCAGCAGTTTAGGGGATAACAGCAGTGTAACTTTATCCCTGGAAAAACCATGGCAAACTAGGGTAGATGTACTGTAGAGTAGATTTGTGAGGAGATAGGTTTCTGAATTAAAATGCAGTTGAACAGACTTTGTAGCCTGACACTCCTGCTCTGCGTGATGAGTCCTCTTCCTCATCAGTGCCACCCAAACCCACAGTTTTTAAATAAATACAGTTTTGATTAATATCTTCTACATAAATCCATTTGCTTTTTGGTTAGCATGAGCGCAAATGGAGCAAAAACCCTTAGGAAGGGACTGAGTGGAGTGGAACAAGGTAGTTTTAGAGGCTAACTGGCTCCCCTTGGGAATTTCTTGCACTTCCTGTCTTCTACAATATTTTTGTAAGCACAGAACAGTGGTATTGCAGACCCTTAAAGATCAGGCAGCACACCAAGGAGCTCATACAAGTAAGAGTTTTTGGGACTGAGCTCATCATTTCTAATAGCAAATACATTAGGATTTTATAAGCTCAAAAAGGCTTGTGAGACTAATAATCCATAAAGCCTATTAAGCTATTAAGGTAACCAAATAAAGCATCTGCATTTTGATCTGTCTCCAGTCTAAGTGCTCAGCGTGATGCCTCCTTAGTGATATAATGAAGGCTGAAGAAATCATTCTCTATGACAATTTTCTGTGTTTCAGCTTCTGTTAGAAAAGAAACTTCTCCTGCTCTTACAACATATAGTGTCATGCTTTAAATATTCAAAAATGTCTTCTCTGTTAAAAGAATTTTTCATTCATTAAGACAAAGGATAAAATACACTGGTTCCTTTAGTCTATTTATATTTTTACTTGCTTGCACTATTTCACCTGCTGCAAAATGCATCAGACACATATTCCCATGGTCATCTCTGCTCCATTTACTATTTGTAACTACTGCTCCACACTCTTTTCTGGATGTTCTCCACAAGCATTTGTTTCCTTTTTATTCTTCTCAATTTCATTCAGAACCTGCTTAAAGATAAATTTCTGTGCTCATCATAACTGGCAAGTTCAACAAAACTAAATTAAAATGAACTTTTTAGCTAGCATTCTTTGGAGGTTGCCATTTTGCAATCTAGCTAATTTGTTTTAACTCAGTGAAGTGCTGATGTCCTCAGCCTTTGTCTTCTTTTGGTACATTGAGTAGGGCCAATCACAGGTATAGATAGCTTAGAACATATTTCTTGAATTTTTTTATTGAGTGTCATGTGCTAACATCACAAGTAATAATCCTAGCTTTTCTGCCATAAGAAAATAGGTGCACATTTGCTCCCCTCAATGGCAGTCTATTAATTTATGTTGAAAACCTAGCTTTCATGCCTCTGAATGAAACTGGTTTACAGTACTGGTTTTATAAATGTGAAATCGTATTCTCAGACATGAGACTTCATGCACATATCTCAAAATAATCATAATCAAATGACAGGAAGAATGGTAATGTATTCATCACTGCAATGCCACTCATTAATTTCTGCAGCATTCATGGCAGAAATACGGTTGGTATTTCTCATCTCCAAAGCTTTATTATTCCAGAGTCACAGAAATGCCATTCTTTTGTCCTTTTAGTAAATGTGGTTAAAATGAAGTAATTCAGTAAAATTATGTACTGTTTCTCACTTAATTGCAAAGTCCCCAATTTGGCAAACTATTTCTTTACATTTTCTTTAATTTTAACTGCCTTTCCTTTCCCAGCACTGCGAAAGTTTAACTTCCAGGACCATGTGCAATTGTAATCCAAAAATAACAATTAGAAAGGCTTTACAGATAAGCGAACTGAACAATACCATACTGATTATGATTGGAAATAAAAAGATGAGTCTGTTTCCATGGTAAAATGTAACTACTATATTAGACATGGGAACTGCAGCAATAAACAGAACCTGCAGTGAAGTCATCTTTTGCCTGACTCCAACAACAGGCCAGGGTTGATCTTCTCAAGTAGTATCGATTTTATTATTTTTCTTCTTCACTTTTTTCATGCCAGCTGATACTGTAACAACACAGCACATCAAATGACGGTATGTGTCAGAAAGTCTTAGATGACAAAGACTAGTGGTTCAGACAGTTTGTTTGGATGATGAACTGAGTGGACACAAAAATAATCCCTTCACCATATTTATCATTTTTATTGTCACTAAATAGCGCTCACCATCTGCATGTTTGAGCAGTATTCAGAAAAAGTGAGTGTGGTGAGTTTGGATTTCTAGAGAATATATTATAACACTTGTTAAGTATACAATTAGATGGTTTTAATGTTTTTTTTCAGATTTAGATATTCCAGGTTTGGTCTCAATGACATGAAACTAATAAAAAAATATTTTTACAGTGCAAGCTAAAATAAAGTATCCATATCCCAACACGAAACCTTTAATTTGTTCAGTCAGAGAGCTTGCAGGAGGAAAGATCGTAGCATTGAAATTTCAGTAATTTTTTAGTTTATTTTAAGCCTTATGTAAGTAATGTAATGATTGCGTTTATTTTACGAAGCATTTTTGAAAGAGTGGACTGAAAACCACTAAGCCTGCTCCTGAAGTGTTAAACTTCTACTGATTTTAACACCTTTAGTTCTCTCTGTCTATCACAGAAAATCCCTTTATTTCTCTCTGAAAGACAGCAACAGTTCACTGTAAAACAACACAATAATTTGAGACAGGGAGAGATGTAAGAAACCTCTTGGGAAAACCAGGGCTATTTGGTCTATATTAAATATTTATTGCAGAGTGTGACAGTTTTCTTTATTTTTATTTACATTGCCCCACACTGTTGTAAGTATGTTGCCACATGGCTGCTGTGTTTCACCTGCATTTTGCACATCCATCAAGTGGCTTGTGAAGTACTCTGCATCTATTTTACAGCATTCGTCATACTGAATCTTTCTGGATAACATGAATTTCTCCTTCCAATATTTTATTATTAAAAGACTTTTATATAAGACCCAGGAAGACTAAGCCAAATCTCAGTGGAAGCCCACGTCCACACTGTGATTAATGAGTCTTCTTTCCTTGCTGTGTACTGATTCTCATAGCATCCCTGGTACAGATACACACAGCCAAAGGCAGGAGTCACATAATTCTCCTTGTTGTGTCCTGTCCTACATCTAAGTAAAATGAATGCCTGTGTAGATCACCAGATTAGACCAGCATAGAAGAAATTTTGATAAGGCTCCTTTACTGCAGTTGACTATAAACCACTGAAGTGAGAACAAGGGTAGTCCTCTGTGGATTTGGGGCAAACATTGATCTGCTGCTTCTCCCACACAGATGATGAGCACTGAAGGGTAATAGCAGGGTTAGTGAAGAAAACTGCAAACTGTTTCTACAGTCCTTCGAAGGAACCACAGAAACAATGATGAAATCTCACTTCCATCTGTATGTGGATTTTGCTTTGCTGGACAGCTTAGATAAGTTCTAAGTAATTTTGCACAAATATGTTTCCTTCAAATGGAATAAAATTAGTAGTGGACTTAAGTCGCATTTAAATATAAGATCCTTAGGCTATCCAAATCACTCTTACCAGAGGTGCTTTACAGTCAGCTTAGATCAACTGTGCTGTCCTTTATGCAAATGGAAAGGATAATCAGGATCTGATATTTGACCAGACAAATTTGTGACATCTCTTTCCTCCCTGTGATTTGCTGGGACAGAGCTGGGGCATAACTTTACCTGGGAGAAGGGAGGAAACAAGACCTTGCATTCATTTCTTCTACTAGAACAAGAATGCATTTATCCCCGGACACTTCCTGCGTGTACTAGCACAGGTCTGTGGGTACTACAGCACTTTTCTCTTAAAAGCCTCAAAACTCATTCACATACTTTCTAAAGACAAAATTTATTTCCACACTGTGTGAGAATATCAATTTCTTACAGCCTTATGTATCTAGATTTCTGGTCTGTTGTGACATAAGGGATCCGAATGCCAGCTCCGTAATAAGAAAGGTCTCCTCCCCTCAATACACCCATATTTTTATTTAAACAATGTTAATTCACAAGTTTACTTAGATGTCAGACAACTGTGCACCAGAGGAACTCCATTCACCTCAGTAAAGCAGCCTCAGATTTCCCACATGATAGTTACAGAACTTGGCTCAGTACACTATATCTTACTAACATTTTCTTTACAAAGGGGGTACTCGCCTGCCAGTCTATACATTTTGGTCAGAGCTGTTTACAAGTGAAGGGAAAGTCACCGATTTGTCAGCTGGGGGAGTGGTCAGACAAAGCCCTAAAGAAGCTGCAAGGAGTGCAGCAACAGTACTTCATACCAGTACTTTGCAGTTTTGCATTTTAGCACTTCCTTCATTTTGGGCAGGTAAATGGTCTCAATTATGCACAATAAGGAAGAGCTAGAAAGAAATGTGAAACCCAACAAGGAAGGTGTCAACTGCTTGACCTAGATTTAGATCTCATTTTCCTGTTTCTAGACAGAAAATAGAATTACATTCTTTATACTGCAGATAAATTCTTGGTTTAAATGCTGGCACAGACCTACACAGCACCAGTTAGTACTGCTGAATCTTGTATGTCCTATCCCTTCTCCACCTTTATAAGTATGTCATGTCACAGTTTGAAAGTACCTAAGCAGGCACTTATGTAGAATTTGTATATGGATTTATTTAATTCCTTAAAATACAAAATAAAAATAGTATTGATTCAATGATGAGCATTACTATGTGAGGCAATATGGTTATATTCCTCTAAGGCAGGAGCTGATCTAAGCTGTTCATTTGCCAATAAATGGAAGGTTTAAAAATATTCTCTAGCCACTTTTTATAGTCTTGCAAGGACAATGGTGACCTAAAGTAGCAGGATCCTGGTTTATTGAGAGCTTTATTGCTTATTACAACAGGTAAGACTTGGATGACCTTAGCAGTCCTAGCAGAGGTGGAGGAGAAAAGAGAACAGAGATATTTACAAGTGCTTCTTGTGATATATCTAGCAGAACACAATAAAAGATGGAGGTCATACAATGTTTGTTGAACCTAAAACTAAATCTGCCATCTACCTATAACTGGCAAATTCTGTTTCCCCTGTGCAGGCTCTGCAGCCCTGCAAAATGCTTGCTCCAAATGCTGGAAACCCAGCATCCTGTTTTGAAACTGAATATCTTATTAAGTGTATCTTTGATCCCACTAAAATGTACGTTTAAGAACCTTTGTGAAGCAGGTCCTCAGTGAATATGCAGCTTTTGGATTAGCCACAGAAAATATTACAAGAACAAGAGCAACCTGCCAAGAGATAAAATTGTCTTCTCTGTGATGATTTTCCTTCTAGAGAGGGTGGCACCACTGCCACACATTTAAACAAACTACAGAGTTTTGAATTCCTACAAATAAGCACTACTTACTGACACCAAAGGGCTACCCCCTTTGATGTACTCTATTGCTGTTTGTTTCCCCATCTGCAAATTTAAGATAATAACGTGGACCTTTTGCAAAGTGCTTTGCCAATCACACGCAAAAAATTCAAAGAATGAGCTAAATATTTGGTATAATCATCCAGCATCTTCACTAGTCCCTTGTTAATTGATATTTCTAATTCCATCTGCTTCTAGTTAAATCCCATGCATCTTGGGCAATGTTTTTTGGTTAGTGATAAAAACAAACATTTGAAGAGCTATTTCCGTGTGATGCTCAGAACACTTTTTATTGTTGTAATGCATACATAAATTTAAAGAAGAGATTCAAAGCATCTTAGAAATATTTTCAGAATTATTTACTTTTGATGTTAGGAAATTTGCAAAATAAACATTCCTTTTGGTACTGTAACATAGGTCAGCCCATCAGTAAGCATGTACCAGCATGGCAACCTGTTATAAGAAAGACCAAATCAATGTAAGCAGAATCATCAGCAGAGTGTGAAGTAAGTGTGTAAAACATTCTTTTCACATTTTCCAGAAGTTTATATATATACTTTTCAATTACTAAAATGTATGTGGATTGTCACAGCTATTTCTTGCTCTGCGCAAATTACTATATTCACAGGTGTATGCATAGTGCATCTTCCTTGTCTGAGTGTTTCTTTGGCTTTACTACTGATTTCAAGATAAAAAAACCTCAAAAATTGAAGGTTCTTAATTTTTGTTTTGGTTTGTTTTGTTTGAGTACATATTTTATTCATTCTCCCAAAACCATGTTACAGCTTTTTTCTGATAAAACTGTCTTTTATCATCTTCTGGTTTGTTGGGCTTCATGAAGAATGCTGAAGTTCAAATAGTCCGTTTGGAAGTATCAGTTATTTGACTGATGAGTTCTTTGTACTAATGATGCACTGGATATCAGTCCATGTCCTTCCCTGCATAATATGGCTCAATATGCTATAATATGGCTCTTGCTGTGAGATAAGGCTGACAGCACTGACTGAAGTCTGTCCTTGCTTGATGAAAACAGTGCAGATGTTCCCCAACAGACAGGAAAAGGTCAAAGAAGGAGACTGAATGTTGCCTTGAAACACTCAGTTATACTCAGATATTACTGGTTTTCACTTGAATTGTTTTGTGACACTGAAAAAGTGAGCGTATGAGTTAAGAGATGAGTTTGACTTTTTTTATTATTTGTAAAGCTTTTGATAATTTCACAGGACCTAATTTACAACCTTATTAAAAATACATGTTGGTTACAAAATACACAGCAGCAACATCACCTATGAGAAGAAAATGAAAAAAAAATCTGTTCATGCTGTCGGTCCTTAGACAGTTACTGGGGCAGAAAGCTGCAAATCAAACGATATTGCTACTGTCTCACTGCCTAAGCATTTTTATGCCCTTCAGTACTGATGAAGCCAAACCTGATTCTAATCAAATCTGTGAACTCAGTATTCTTGTTTTTTTAAAAACATTGTTAAAATTCAACAAAATTATATATTTTAGCATGATTTCTAATGATGTTTTGGTGCATAAAAGAACTTCATTGGCTTCAGAAGCTTGCTGTTTAAATAAGGATTGCTATCTCATTTCAGAACTCACCTACAGTAAGTGAACAGTGAAAATCACTGAAATTACACTGATAAGTAAATAACACTACATTTTTTGGATAGCTGTCTACAATTATGTCCATGTAGAGAAAGGTGTTTTATAAAGACATTCCATTGGTGCCTGTAGTGGCCACCTAAAAAACAGCATCTAGACAGGAGTAAGGGAATAAAGGTAGGTATTTATTTGAAGGGCCTTCAAAGGTACACCCTGGGGAGTCCAGAGGCTACTGCCAAGATGGACCCCAAGATGGGCGATAGGTCACGAGTTCTTCACACTTTTATAAGTTGGTTCATTTGCATATCAGGGCTAATTCTCCAATTAAAGCTTCAGTTAATGATGTAGCTTCCCCAAGCTTGCCCCCTCCTTTTAGAGGCTTTTGGTTTATACTTTTTGGGCCTAGGACAGTCTGAGTGTCCTTGGAGAACAGGCCTGGGAGAGGCTTTGTTATGTCTACCTAGCATGAGAGAACAGCAGCTAACAGGCTAAAAGAAACTTCAGAGTTACACACTAGGCAGTACAGGAATTGGACATATCAAAGTTAAAACCTAAGGCATCACATTACCTCAGTCAAGCAGAACTGATCAAAACCTAGGGAATCACAGTTCATTAAGTAGCAACATAACCGTCACAAGGAACTGTTGCAGAAAAGAAGGAAGGTCATATTCTGTCATAGGATGATGATGAGCTACATACATTTTCACTGTGGAAAAGCTAAATGCTAGGATGTGCCAGTAAAAGTGTTACCAGTAGAGACTGGCAGCCCTTCAGAAAGGCACTGACAAAGGCTCAACTGCAAGATGGTGAACAGCTCTAGTCATATGCCAAGAGGAAATACGGGTTCTGACTAGGACACATGCTGGGAAGGACACACCAGCAAACAGGAGAAAAGAGGAGACCTCAAAGTGTGATTTTTCTATATAGGAAAAATGGGAGAACGGGAACACAAAGGCATTTACAAAATTTATCAGTGAAACAAGGACAGAAAAAGAGGTTATAAGCTGGTCATAGAAACAATTAGTCTTGAAATAAGAAGGGGTTTGACATGTGGAAACAGTCAAATTCTGAGCACCCACACTTGAATCTGCCTTTTTCTTGTGGCTTTGACAAGTGTATACAAAGGATAGCATAACATAATTGCCTCTGATTACAAGCGCCAGGACAAAGAAGTCCACACCAGTGCTATGTTGTCTGATTCTGCAATGAATACTTGCAGCATATCCTGATGAAAAACCAGGAGGAGATTTGAATTTTACTAGGATTTATAAAAAGAGCATTTCATCCACTTGGTGATACGTAAGTAACAGAATTCTCCTTAATTTTAACAGCTGATATTCATAGCAGCAAATTCAAAACACCTAAGTACACACTCCACTCCAACCCCCAAAACACTACATTTTGAATGAAGCAGAATTTGTGGTTTCGATTTGGTGGTAGTTATTGTTGTTGTTCTTTTTCTTGTTATTATTATTATTACAGAATTTTATCTTAATAAGCAAAACCTATTTTTTTCTGAATTGTCTTCTAGTCAGTACAATTCACTGGTGATTCATCACTTCAACAGTTGTTAGACTTCTGCAGACTCCCAGTAGGATGGCATCTTGCCACTGTTCCCCACTTAAAACATGGTAATGGGGAAGAGAAGATTGAAAAACTGGGGTAAATTATTTCCCAGGAAGGTACTCTGGACAGAAAGGATATTTTAGAAAGCTTTGTAGTCACCTACAAAAATAAATCTCAGTGACAGAAAGTGAGCACATTTTTGCAACTCAGTGATGCTCATGTGTCACTTTGAGAAATCTGCTTATTTTTGTGATGGAAGAGCAAGAAGGTTCATATAATTGCTTTCTCTGTGTACACTAAATGAAAGTTCTGAAACAAAAACATCTGCAGGTTTTTACTATAGTCAGAATTACTGTAAGCAAACTAGAATTTGATGTGAAGTGACAATCAGAGTTAATTTGAGATTATATACAATTTCACGTCTACCAAGATGGGATATTTTGTGCTTAAGCCATGGAACATAGTGACTGTTTCAAGGACTCAGCAGGGGACTATATTCATACTGCCTTTTAAATCCTTCCCTCCTAGCAACTGTAAAAGGCCATCTTTACTGTGTTATAATAGCACTTAAAATTAAGGGCAGTACATATGTATATATGTTGCAACAGCAACAATTTCCTTGAAAATCATGTGGTTGGTTAAATTGAGTGTTTAAATGCTGTAGTATATTTAATTTATCACAACATATGTCCACCAAAATACTTAGCCATATTGATAAAATATTAAAAAGTCACAACCAAAAATAAAATATAAATATGATTTACTTAAAAATTTATATTTTGACAATATATGTTAAATTATTGTGTTCAAATGTGAAATCCACATAGTATATTTTGTAAAATAAACCCACGTGGCTGAACTAAAAATTATGACAGGAAGTCCAAATAAATACTACTTGAATGCTTCAATATAAAACCAGATTATTTAATTTGGGTTTTATAAAGAAATTTAGTTCCTATGACACTTGAGAAGAATGCAATTATTAATTCGACTGCAAACTGACCATACTGATATGATATGCTTTCGTATGAAATAATGACGTTCAAACACAAATAAAAAATAAAACATTGTACAACAGGAGAGGGCACTGCCTTGGATACTCTTATTTGAACATGAGAATATTTAGGTAACCCTTCAGATGAAAATCTAATGTAGCAACTCATTATTCCTGGCATAATATACACACAGTGGCGCACTATCTATGGTTATAAGAAGAGTTAGCAAAGCCAAAAAAACCCAATTCATAAACCCCCACTAAGTTCTAATGAGTTAGTTTTAGCTAATTTTATGAAATATCAAAACCACTAATGCTAAAGTGTGCAAGCATCTAATGCTTAACTGAATATAAGGTGCTTAGATTTAAGTCCAAGTGGTGCTGAGAAAATGTACCTTAAAACAGTGCTAAAAGATGAAAATGCCACCATTTCTCTATTTTTTTTTTTCCATTTAAAAATCCCACCACCACCCCCAACCTTGATTTCCTATTTCAAAGCAAGCATTCTGTGCACTGTTCTGAGTCATACCACTGGGGTCTGGCAGGCATAAAACTGTGGAAACCGGGTGACATTTAAAACTACAAAAGCTCAGGCTCCTTAAGGAGCCTGGGTGGCTGAAGACACCTTAAAGCCATTGTGCCATTTTGCCTTGCACAGCAGATACTTTAAACTCTGTCACAAACACTTCGCAGTCTAATCCATGGGTGCAAATGATTTAAGAAGTAGACAGGGAGGGAAACTGACCCAGAAACCTTCCTATCTCTGCTGCCTCCCCCCCTTGCTGCCACCCCCAAGAAAAACCTTCATTCACTTTTCCCTAAAACTTCTGATAAGGCAGAATTTTAAACCTTTAGAAATGGGATTAACGAAAGCTCAAGCAGATGCATCTTTGGGAAAAACTGCACATGTGATATAAAATTCCAGAAGAGAATATTCCTTTCTCCACTGGCCAAATGTTCTTCTGTCCCAGTCCAGTTCTTCAGAGACTGTTCTGTTAGGTCTTATCTCTCAGGCAAAAAAAAAAAAAGGGTTAAGTTTTATCATGAAAAACGTTAACTATGACTAAAATTTTCCTCCCTCCCCCCCTCCACTTTCCTATTCCTCCCCTCTTCAGAAGGGCGCAAAAGTTTGATCCCTGCAGCTCACTGTGTAGCAGTGTCTATTCCTTTTTTTCCCATTTTTTGTCAGTTTTTAAAAGAGGGAGTTTCTGTAAAAAAGCAAAAAAGCTTTTTGATGAGGGCATCTACTTACTTCTTCGCAGCATTCCTATGAGTTATTTCAATGCATAATTAATTTCTTTTTAATCTTTGACTGGAAATTACTTCAAGCAAGAATAGCAGATAAATCTCTGTTTAAAATTTACCTATTTTATTATCTTATTACATATTACAGTCCTGGGAAAAATGCATAGCCAATCTACTTCTTTCACTGCTTCTGCCTTTATGTTCTTTTGCCAGCAATAGTATTGCAATGTGATAATTTGGCATGGTAGTAAGTAGATTTTTGGCGAAGACAGAGACAGGGACTTCAAGGAAACTGTGACCTTTGCTTTAATCTTTCAAAACTCAAAAAACCATGTATTAAAGCTATTACAGATATGGAAAAAACATTTGGAATAGCTTGTAGCAGTGAATAGTTAAGTCTCTAGAGCAAGGAGAAGGAATTAAATCACCACATCAGAAATTACGTCCCATGAATGCTTCTTTAGAAAAATAATGGTTTAGAATGCCTGTTTTTCTTTTTCAAGGTCTGGTGAGAGACCCTGATTTATATTTCATGACTTCTACAATGAGCTTCCAACACAACTTAAATTAGCCATTGTGCAACAGCTTTCTGATGATGCCTGCTCTGTGCCCTTCCCTAGGACCTCCCATGGGATCAAGCAGAGACATTTTGCTGACACAGTGTCACATGTAGCAATCTCCTAATGTTATTAACCCCTAGAATGTTGCATCACTGGAACAAATAATTCATTAGTGTTATTTTAAAAAAGGAATATAAAATGTGCTAATGAAAACCTGCAGCACATTATTGCACCTGAGTTGAAGAATGCATGAAGTAAGATAAAATACCATTTCCAAGCATTATCTGATACTGCACAGACACAACATAGTCACATTGGAAAACATTTCCCCTCCTGTTGTTTTAACATGAATAGCATCAATATCTTATAAACTTATAAATTTCATTAAAAAGAGGGAGAGGGACTTTTCACACAGGCAGAGAGCAATAGGACATGGGGCAATGGTTTTAAACTAAAAAAGGAGAGATTTTCATAACATGTTAGGAAGAAATTTTTTATGAACAGAGCTGTGAGACACTGGAACAGGTTGCCCAGAGCAACTGCGGATGCCCCATCCTGGAGGTGTTCAAGGCCAGGTTGGATGGGGCCCTGAGCAACCTAAGTGAGTGGCAGCCCTGCTGATGGCAGAAGAGTTGGAACACCATGATCTTTAAGGTCCCTTCCAATCCAAACCATTCTGTGATTCTACAGTTTTTCTGCAATGCCTGGGGGCTAAAAAAGTGAGCAGAAAGGGGAGAGACCCTTTAATGTGGATACTCAAAAATTATTTCAGTTGCTGGCAAAAATGGGATTTCACTTTTCTAGAAGAATAAATGAAGCAGTGCAACATCAGAGCTGGTAATGGGGAGCTCTGTAGGGAACTGTAGCTCAGCACCTCCACAGGTGCACTGTGGTGCCACAAAGAGCACTGGCACAAGAACTACACGCTGTTCGGCAATTATTTATGGTAACACATCAGAATGCACTAGCTGTATGAAACAGACACTGTAAAAAGCAATGGTTTAGTAATCCTGGCTACAGAAACCTGATGTGAAGTTTTCCTGAGAAAGTCTTTCCCCTCTTTTCCCGAGAACAGGGGAGACACTGACAATTTTTGTGTGAATTAAAAACATGTGGATTATTGTTGGTCTGCTGTATTGCCATTTTAAAGTCATCTTTTGAATTTTAATTATTTTTCAACAAATCCCATTGCAAATAGATCCCAAAAACAATTTAAAAAAATTAATAAATTCATCTTCAAAAATGAAATACTTCCACAACAGCTGACTAACTTAGAATCAGTTTAATATAATGATATTAAAATATTTAATTGAGCATGTCATTTATAAAAGTAGTCAAACTCTAACCAACTGTATTATTGCAGCCTATTAGCTAATAAAATAGATTGCAATCTTACTAATAGAAGAATATTTTATGGCAAATACTTCAATAGGAGCACCCAGTTATTACTTGCATAAATCTACTACAGGCAATGAATATAAATTAGAAAATCACATGAAGCATTGTGTCTTATTATGGCAAAATGATTTTACCTTGAAATAATTTTACTTAGCATCTACAATATCCTCTATATAGGAAGTGAGCATTCAAACAGTAACATTATATAACTGGAAAGTTTTCACTTGCAATTTTGAGTTCATGAATTATAAGTGAAAACTTAAAAGACCCAGGAAATAAAATAGACATCATAAAATCAGATAAATTGTAACAAAAAATGCAATATAAGCATAGAATTTTTTTTTTCACATCTTACAAAGAGTTCTGTTTATACTTTGGACATATAGAAATTACTCATAAAGATGCATACCAATAATTCTTTGCAGAATTTGGAAAATCCTCAGTTAAAGCATTGCCTACAAGTGAGCCAAGAACTTCTGGAGTTAAACATGTCATCTTCTTTTCTTGGAACAGAAGTATTCATTTAAATTATCTTGCCAGTAGCATAGTAGCAGAAAATGCCATGGTGAGCTATTTTAGGCCTGATTTAACCATCCTATTTTAAATGAATAAGGAATAAAAAAGAGAAAAAAATCTGTTTGGCTCTTCCTCTGCAGGCTTATCAGTTCCTGAAAGTAACGTCACCCTCAATAACCTCTCCTTCCACATCTTCCCTTACCATCATGTCAATATTTCTTGCTTAGCAGAGCACAGCAAACGAGCTGTATTCCAATACACATTGAGCAAAAGCATACCTGAGACTACACAGACTTGTGGACACCTCCAAAATTCTTCAGGCCTGTGAACATATCTTAGAACTATCAGACAGTCTGGGTTGTAAGGGACCTTTAGAAGGTCATCGAGTTGAATGCTCCTGCAACCAACAGGGACATCTTCCACTACGCCATGTTGCTCAGAGCCCCATCCAACCTGGCCCTGAATGTTTCCATATGGGGCATCCACAATTTCTCTGGGCATCCTGTTCAAGGCTTTCACCACCGTCATTGTAAAAAAACTTTCTAATATCTAATCCAAATCTACCATCTTTTAGTTTAAAACCATTACCCCTTGTTCTATTGCAACAGGCCCTGATAAAAAGTCTCTTCCCATTTTTCTTACAAGCTCCCTTCAGGTACTGGCAGGCTACAGCTACTTCCTGTAGCCTTCTCTTCTCCAGAATGAACAATCACAACTCTCTCAGCCTTTCCTCAGGGAAGAGGTGCTCCAGCCCTCTGAGCATCCTGGTGGCTTCCTCTGGACTCTCTCCAACAGGTCCATGTCCTCCCTGTGCTGAGGACTCCAGAGCTGGACACAATACTCCAGGTGGGGTCTTACAAGAGTGGAGAATCTTAGAATTCCAGAAAACTGGAACCAAATTCCTAACTGAGGCCCACTGGCTTTGCATTCAGTGCATGAAACAAGTGCATCAAAATGAAGTCCCACTCAGCCCATGTCCATCAGCAGGGAACCTACTGGGACAAACAGTAGGACATGGTCAGTGTGGTGACAGAGAGGAAAGTTTTGGTACCTCACCCCAGGTGGCAGGAAGATGCACCTTTCTACTGCTGTGCCCCAGCTTATGGCTGGCTCCTGAATGTCAGCACTTGTTCTGAGAAAGCTCCTGCCTGCCAAAGAGCCACTGCTGCCCACATTACAGAAGCACCCAGAAGCACTGTCGTGCAGCAATCCAGAGTTTACAGGCACCATGCAACTACCACTGCCACTGCTGCTGAGGTCCCCAGAAAAAACAGCTGTATAGCCCCCCGACCTTGTGTTCACTTCACTGGTTGTCCCCCTCCTCTGCCTCTCCTTTGTCCACAAACAGAGCAATCCAGGTCCATGAAAATGAATAATTCAAAAATGATGGGGTGCAGACACATTTACATAAATAACTCTTTTAACAGTATTCACTATAATTCAGAAATTCACTCTTCTAACACCACTCACGGGTGACAAAATAATATTAAAGTTTTCAGAAAAATCAACTTATGAATATAAGGAATTGTAGTGCTGTTGTCGGCTTATGTGATACTTAGAATCAGCACAACATCTAAATGAGATGACAGATACTGCAATGCAGCAATTTAATAATTAAAAACTTCATTGTTTCTATTGAGAGACCCCATAGTTACCCAACAGCTGTTTGACTTTGTTGAAGAATCACCCTTCCCAATTAACAATGCTACCAAAACCAGACCTTAATTAAAAAACAAGTAACCACTCCTAATAGTGTCAACAATTCCATCCCAAGCTAAACCTACAGAATGCTGTCCTAGTTCAGGTACCAGGAACTGTGGCTGCAAGCTCTTTTACTGAGCTCCACTCAACAAAGTGGTGTATAATTCAGTTTACATAACAGTGCTGCTGAATGCTAAGTCTATGTAAGGTGTGGAGCAGTGCCTAAAGTAGGAAGAGATTAGAGTGATACTAAATAAAGTATTTCTGCTTCCTGCTAGATGGCTGGAATAAATGATGTTTCTACAGAAAGACAAAGGCATGTTAAAAGACAGCTTTGCTTTGAATCACCAGGACCCACTATTCAGAACTGACCATTCTGTGAAATGTTTTTTTTCCCTCCCTACCGTGTTTTTTTAACCAGCACAGGTTAACCTGATAGGTATGTGGATACCTGCTGGTTAATAAAGCAATTAAGCTTTGAATTTCTAGCTGTCATGTAGATACTCACTTGAAGTAATTACTAGGCTTTCTAAGCTTTAAATATGACAGAGGGATTATCCTTGCTGGCTAGCTTCCTTAAAATTAATTACCCATTATTCACCAGTGTCCACAGATTTTTGCACAGATTAAGATGATGTAGGGTCTGAGGACTCCTTTCCTGAACCAAGAGATGAGGACTCCTTAAGGACCTTTACAATAAAGTTGTCTTCACCTTTATATTCTCTTCACTCTATGCCTTACTATCATACACAAATCTTAATAACCTCCTGTAAGAACCTATAAAGATTAAGTCTAGAAGGGGTCACAAATGGAAGGTAGTATTGCTTTGAATGTCTCTGTTTTCATACCATTTTCTGCATACAGGATGAAACACCACTCTCTACCTGTGTGGACAGAGAGATTATCTTCTACCCAGAGAACAACCATATACCTATTTATATTTGTAAGAACGTACTTCCCAGATATTTTGCACATTTCCATGAAAGAAGAAATAAACGAAAGATCCAGCAGTACTTAGGTCTTGTCCAAGAATTAGTTTTCCCCATAACATATTCAGTCAAGTATCATATAGTCTTAGTTCACCATTACCCTCATCCATCACCTTTATTTTATAGTGAGACATAAAGATAAAATGTCAAAGCATCCTCAGATGCACAACTCCTTTTGGGCAGGCTTTTACAACAATACACCCATTTGCATCAAGTTTAACTGAGTGACTGCACATTAGCATGAGGCTCCCTGCCACTGGCTGTACAAGCTACCAGAGAAGGACTTGGTCTTACAGACAGCAAGTGTGTCTTGTCACAAAGTGTTCTTGCTTCACAGAATTACAACAGCGCGTGGTGGAACAGATACATTTCTGCCACTCTTGTTGAGTAACAGCCCCACAGAGCCCTACTTAGTCCCACCATAATTTATGCGCATGCCTAGTTACCTCTAATTCATTGAGGATTCCTACACAGAGAAATCTCCCTGCTAGAAAAAATTAAATTTTATTACATTTGAGCAAGGCAACTGCTTTAAAATTGCCCCTGGATTACTGAATGCAAAGAACACTACTGTGCCACGGCAAGCTCCTGCAGACAGCAGAAACCACCACAGTGCACTGAATACTGGTGAGACACATAAGCAAACCACAGCTTTCACTGTTCTCATCACATCCTAGTGCTCATAGAGTGGGCTGTCATACCTATGGAGGTTTAAGCACTGGTGTATCTACAGAGGATTTCTGATAAATACTTCCATGTTTACGACATAAGCATAACGCTGGGAGTAGAAAAACCTGAAACAAGTAAACAATTGTGTGTGTCTATTTCAGCCAAGGTCACAACAGCCACTGCCTGTTCCTGCCCATTCCTAAATAACTCATTGAAAACTGAAATTAACCCTTTTGCTTGACAGCTGATATTCATCTTGTTTAACTCTTCAGTAAACTAGTTCTATTTTTACAAAGATTTAGGATATTTTTCTATCATAAGTGTACGGAAGATATACAATGCTACAACATCTGCCAGCTGATTTTTCTACTCCCTCTTCCACCTTTTGATAATTTACAATTTGCATTTGGCAGTCACTCATTACTATTCAATTGTTATAATCCTTTCTACTTCCCCTGATGTGGTGATGTGCTTTCTGTTGGGGAGCAAAGGGGTTGGTAAATCTTTGTGAATCCTTGAAATCTTTGTGACTCTGTGATTTTGATACTGATGGTACTCACCACTTTCTTGCCATAAATGAAATTTGGTCTGATTTAAGGCTTCATGGCAATGTGATCTGAATACCTGCCACACATTAGGCAGAAAACCGTGTCCTTCCTGCCCATCATGGTTGCTAGCTAAAAGGATCCCAGACACAGGTCAATCCCGTATTAGCAACCTTGATCACTCTTCTGAGGACTTTTTGTGTAGCCATATCTGAAGAGTCTTCCTTGGGAATAAGGTGAACCTTAAAAAGGTGAGGTGCAGCACCCCACTGCACCTCACCTCATGTCTCACATACCTACTCGATTATTTGTCTCTTTCAAAAGGATCTTCACATTTAGGGACTGTCAGACATGTTCCAGTAACTGGAAGAAAATCAGCTGATACTAGGGCGATTTAATGAACTGAAGTCAGCCCTAAAATTGATTGATGTTTCATTCCTTGCAGAGAGTATATAATTTAAAGACAAACTTTGTTCAGGTGACTAAGATAGGGTCCATTAGTTTAAATGTAGTAATATAACTCTGATGGACTTTTACATCACAAAATGAAAAAACACTTCCTGAGTGCAACACAGGAATTTTTGTCTTAGATATGCACTGCAGATACATTTACTTCTATTTGTAGACTACAAGGAGAGCCAGATCATAATACCCATACTGGAGGAGTCTTATGCTAGATAAATCTCATCTTGGTGTACATGAAAACAAGCAGATGTGGCTTTCTATGTATTTTTATTGCCTTCCATGCTGCTGTAACTGTAAGTAAATATAATGGTGGGGGGTTTTATTTTAATCTATGAGGCACAGGGGATAAATGTGTTGAGGAAGAAACAGTTGATAAAATAAAGGTGATAATGAACTTATTTTCATGTCATGAGAAAAATATCAGCTTCTCAGGAACAAGCTCTGTTACTAGTAATTTCAACCAACAATGGGGGGGGAGGGGGAAGACCACTGAATTTTAATGCTGTTTAGAGTTGCTTGGAAGTCCAAGTTTTCAATGAGATGTCAGTTCTATGGAAAGCAGACCCACTGAGTTAGTCCTAGTTAATATTTCAGAGATTGCTCACAGAGAAGGCGTTTGGTTTCCACTGTGACCAGTTAGTGTTGACAGCCCATGACGACAGTCTAAAGTAATCAACAACTAATTTAGTTCTTTTTTATGTTGTGCCTGAAGAAAAGTTCATCAGAGATTGGTACGTTTTTCTACAAGACTTGTGAGTGGGTAAAAAAATTGCTTAAAGTAATCTCTAGAACACAGTCACATCATGGTTTCATCTGTTTTCTCCTATTGATGGCCAGGTACCAAGGTATGATTCTGCAAGCAAAAGGTTAACTGTTGCCATTTCATATAAGTATTTTGCACGTGCTTCATATTTTATTATCACTAAAACTGCATTTCTGTATGTTTCGTTGGAATAACTCATTTTTAATAACATAATTTTATGTGCTTTTCACAAGAGATTTAATACGAATCAAACAACAAGAAAACCAAGACACCAAAACCACATTTGTCCACTGCAAAATGCAAGTACTTACCTGAAAACAGATAACAGTATAGCTTCATGTTTCTCTTGTCAGATCAAAAAGCTCCTACGCTGACGAACAATGTACCTGCCCTGGTAAGACAGGGCTACCAAAACTTCCCAAAAACTTCCCTCTTGTGACAAGAGTCTTTAGAAAAATGAGTCTATAATTAAAACAGGCAAAATTTCAGAAATGCTTCCATTAGGCTGACTGGTTTAAAATATAATCACACAAAAAATAAAAGTAGGTTTGGTCTCAGTTAAACTTGTTTCATCATAATTGCAAGGATATCTCATACCGGGTTCATGCACCAGCAGATATCAGAGACATAAAAGGATTTCTGTAATGTAAACTGGCTGTTCTAGAACTTGGCATTAGTAGTGCTTTAGGGCACCTTGGTTTTTTGTTCAAAATATCAGTCTCTCAATCTCAACTCAGTCTCTCCCGGCAGCTCTGCACTACTCAGAGTTTCTCCACCAAGAGACAGCCATGAGGCTGTCCTGAGCAAGACAGCCAAAGTGACCTTCAGGAATAGGTTTGTGCTATTATAAAACTTATCATATCTCAAGCATTTTCAACAAACATCTTTTACTTGGTGGCCCTGTAAGAAAAGTACCCCATTCCCTACTCATTCACATTCCACCTGCACCAGAGAGAACCTGTTCTCCTTTGGCTTACATCATGTTCTTCATGGACATCAGTTAATGAGTTCTTTTATCTCCTCTCCATATACCCATCTTTTGATGCTTTTGCTAAGATACCCTAAATAGGCAGCAAGAAGTCCAGATCAACATTAAAGTAACTCCTCATATCATTCCCCCAAACCTCATGCTATGCAGAGCACATTAGCCCCTTCCCAACAGTTTAAGCTGAAATACATTGGAATTAATTTATTCTGCAAAACTAAAACATTGATCTGGGACAAGAACATCTACAAGACTTAATATACAATATGCAAACACACGTTGCCCTGGCTAAAAACTGACTTGGAGGTTACCAAAAAGAATTATTTCTGATACATGATTAGCTACTTAGCTGCAGTGTATGTGACTCAGTCTAATCTCATTTCTTGCTTCCTTTTAATTTAAAATATGAAACAAATGTGAGGGTGTTCTGTATAACATTAATGGTGGTCTCAGAAAACCCAGGAAAAATTAATACCCAGACATGAAAATAACTCCTTAAAATACTGACAGTTTTCAGTCTCAGGGAAGAGGCCGAACTCTTGAACTTGCCCAGAGGAAAGAATTCCAGATGTTCAGGGTAGTAGGCAGACCAGACCATGTCACAGGAAGAGAGGCTGAGAGAGCTGTGGCTGGTCAGTCAGGAGCAGAGCAGATTCAGGGACAGTGAACATTCACAGGTTACTAAGTACCTGACAGGAGGGTGTGTAGCGGCCAGACCCCTCTCAGTAGTGCCCAGGGAAAGGACAGGGAGAAATGGCACAGACTGAAATACAAGAAATGTCTTCTTAACCTTTGGAAGAAAATGGTTTTGAACTACAAGGGTGGTCAAACAGGGGTACAGATTTCCTAGGGGCAGTGTGGATCCTCTCTTCTTTGAGGTACCTACGTCCACCAGGTATGGCCCTGACATGACCTGCAGTAGCTGAGCTGCTTGAGGTGGGCTGAGTCTGGACAATCTCCAGAGGCAGGTAAGCCTCAACCCCAGTGTGATTCTAAATGCAGAACCTCATTAGAGATACTTTAATGAAAGCTGTTTATTTCAATAAGCTTGCTTACACTCTCTGTGCTCGAAGGGCAATATATTCAATCAAACTCCTTCAATAACAAAAGAAAGTTAAAAACTGAACTTGCATTCCTCTTGCCTTTCAAGCTTACAAAATTTAACAAAGGCACCTGACTTCCAGAATTTAAGGACTTGAAGGACAAAATACTTTTGGTGGTATGGGCCTTGCAGTACTTTTTTTTACTGCTGCCATTAAATAAAATCATAGTATTTGTGAGTACAGTCTTGCCTGTTAAAAATTCTTATTATTTGCGAATTTCTGTTTATACTTGCAACATCGGAAACGTACTGAAAATCATTCCACATACATCTAGGTCTTTCCATGAACTTATTTGCTGCACATGATACACCTGATGACTGATCTGTGATGGGACCCACTGCTTTCTGGCCTAAAGCATGGATAACTAATTATCTGTACAGACTGGTGAAGGGCATTTCCTATTACAAGTGACTGAAATTACGGAGCAGGATATGTGCTATCATATTTTACAATAATAACAGTGTACATGCACTAGTTGTCTTTTAGTTAAGTCTCAACCATGTCTCCTTTACCTCTGCCCTGCTTCAGAAACAAGGAGGTGGAGAAAACGAGAAACATATTTAGGAAGAAGTTTAAGATGATCTTTCATTTTCCAACTGCTGCTGAGCAAGACGCATTATCAGGTTTCTTGTCTTGTCTCTGAGTAGGCCCAGCAGGGGTACAGAGATCTCCAGGCGATCCATCTGCAAAGCTAGGAGGCTGTATTTTTGTTTTATTGCGGCTCTTTGCAGCTGAGAAATAGAACAGGATCTTCAGCCCTATGAGCTCAGGATCAAGCAAGAGACTGAGAGCCACGGCTTGCAGCAGTGTGGAGAATCTGCTGCTCCCACCGGAGATTGAGCCCTACGACAAATGCCGTGACAGATCAGCTCTAATCAGCAACAGCAAGGCTGGGCTGTAAAGAGGTGTCATTTGACTTGCTGAAGAAACAGTGCATTAAAATAATAATATGAATTCCTCATCAAACTGAATGGGCAGCACCGTTCTCAGCTGAAGCAAGAAGACACATATGCCTATCAGGATATGTAAAAATTGTATTTTTTCAATATCCGTATCACTAGAGAAACAAACACCCCAATTTTTTATACACATGCTTAAACAGCATACCCTCATCTATCTCTAATGGGCTGATAAAATATCCTCTCTTGATAACTCTGAATTTCAAAGGAATTTGAATCTAAGAAATTAAACCTAAAGGCCTGTTGTATTTCTAAGCGGAATGTCTTATGCTGAATCACATATTTTCACTGCACAATCCGAAAGAAGGTCACCAGATGGCACTATTACACATTGTCATCCTGATTTCACTCTCTTAATATACACAAAAAGTTTTTAATTGTGGAAGAAGTGGTGTTATTATTACTGTAGCATTACATTTATTTGGGGCAGTGTGGTGAGTATCATCTCTGTTTTAATCTCTGCAGCCTTAACAAGTTCTTCCAGAGAAACTGTCCTCTGAGAACCAGATGTTCTTTTGCAGATTTAAATACAGACATAAAAAGAGGAAAGGTACGGACTGTTCTGTTATTTATGTATTTCTCTGCTCAAGGACTAGCATGTAATGGGAACACATCACAGCAGGAACGCACACACATTTGCCTATGCTGATTTTTCCTCCTTGGTAAGCAGAAGCCCTCTGCTGTCATTACACAGAGATTAAAAGCCCTAGGCATACTTTTAGTACACACTTTTCTCTATTGCACTAACAGCCAGCCAGCATATCCAAGGTGCATCTTGGACCCAATTAAAATGCATCTGCACACCTATCAGAAAAATACTGCACACAATGAAAGCTGACATTTGAACCTCTCTTGATTGTCCTCAGCTCATCTTTTAACAGTGTGAGCAGAAATATTAACCTTAACACTCGTAATTGCCACAACACGAACAAAATGCTCTAAACTCTTGATATGTGTATTTTACAACAGCAAACCACTGCTCGTTTCTGTGGCTACTAATTTGCGATCGCCTGATATGTGTGTCATGATTAGTTCTATAGCTTGTTAGAAGAGTAATTTAGAATAGTAATTTAGACTTGCTAATGCTTCAAGGCTGTAGGTGTTTTTTAGCTTTGTTCAGATACAGCTTTGTTGAAGGCTTATACAAGCTGCCTAACGGTTCCTTCCTGACTCACAGGACAAAGAAATAGACTCAGTAAATTACTATTTTGCTTTCACATATCCCATTCTACACTTTTTTTTTTTTTTTTGTTAACTGTATCTTACATTTCAACAAACTCATAAGTGGTGAAACAGGAAAAAAAACAGGTCATGAACTTCGGATGGAAATGGCCAACTGTTACAAGAAGTCCTGACCCACACATGGTTGACTGAAATTTTTCTGACAAAATGCAGTTACCTTTTCATAATCTTGAATGAGATTTATGTGATAGCAGAATTAATGAAAGGAGTTTACTTCACAACAAGTGTATTATTGGCATACATGCTGCACTGGCTAGCAACCTTGCTGAAGAAAAACACTGGCTAACACCAGAAGCATGACTATTTCTGCTGATAAGGAGCCTAGCTTTTCAGTGCTGTATCTAATCTTACTGGTGATCTGAACAAAAATTTTTCTCCTATATTCCAGTTAGGGGAGTCCATGTTTCCCTGGACATTCAGTACCCCAGTGGAACTAACCAAAAGCAACAGAACAGTCACCACAGGCCTGGGGGAGCCCTGCCAGAAGTCCCCACACATAGTTCAATCACACAAGAAACATTTCTCCTGTATTTATTTTTAAGCTTTCATGCATGTTACAAGGAATAAATTCACCCAGCAGACAATATAGCAGCACCATATTTTGGAAGTAAACTGAAAAAGGCAGCCGCATTTTTCACAGGAAATGGGGCTGCATTTTATCAAAAGTAAAATTCATAAACACAGATACATTCCACAGTTGTTTCTGATCATAGAAATGAGCAGTTCTGCTTGACACTGGGCTCATATTCATCCCACATATTTTCACGAACTTAAGTAAGCTTCTCATATCAGGAGCACTGCACACTATAATAACAGTTCAAGCCTAGAAAAACTGTATTTCTATCTAAGTTCTCCTTGCCAGAGGGGTTAATATTGAGCAGTATAGCCCCTCTCCAATACAAAAAGTCGGAAAGGTACAGGACATCATTATGAGTTAGAAAATCCTGCTTCCCTTTTCGGCAGTGTTTGATGCCAAACAACATCTAACGGTCAGCACTTTCTGCACAGAATATGCTGCAATTACATGAAGTCCTTCTAGCACTTTGAATCCATCCAAAACTCATTAAAACCAACAATGCTGATATCCATCTACTGTGAACAGAAAGCCAGTCCCGTGCAGCTGTTCAGCACTCTGCAGTGCCCAATCCCTGGTTGACATCTGGAGCTGAAAGAACAGATCCTTCTGCTCTTGATGTCAAGATGCACTTTGCTTTGTGGTCTTTCACAGGCTGTCAGAAAGCGTTTCTTGGCCCACACTTTGGGAAACAGTGATGCAACAGTGTCAGTCCCTGACAGCACCTGACAAAGCTGACACATTAGAACAGAAATCCCAACATATTAGGAAATCAGGTAAGTAATGGCTCCTTGACCAGAACCTGATGGTTTTCTTTACTCTTCCCTTGCTGTAAGAAGCTTGGTGAACAAAACTGCAACCAGCATTGGCTCTAGAAGAGGTAAGGGAGCAGGGACTGAGGCTTGCCATTGGCCAATCCTCCACACCCCATCCTCTACACTTAGAAAGAAGGTACTCATGTCTCAGAGGGGTGGTCGGCAAAGGGAAGACAGTAAATTTTAGGTTTTCCATGGCAAATGGACACTGATATGCATGGTACAAAATCAGAGGTTAACATGAAGTAACAGCCACAATAATGAAGTGTGGCATCAAATCCTTATTGTAATGGAAGGGATTTTGTCTTTTAAAAAATACCCATTTCTCAATACCAATTTCCTATACTTATGCCTTATCCTTTTACCCTTATACTGATCTAACAGGATAATCGATACTTTGATGATTCATTCATGATGTCAAAAAAAGGTGACGGTCAGAACCACTGCAACAGGAAGAAAGAGATGATGCTTTACACGTCATGAGTGAAATGCCATCTGTCTTCTTGCTTCACACAGATGTTGTAACACTGATTTTTGATATTTCAATGGAATGACATCCAAGAACATTCAGGGTTTGGGTTCTTTTTCACAAATGAGTAAGGCAGGCATAGGATTTTACAACTCTGAGGAGATCTGAGACATTGTGAAATAAATTACTTGCTGAAGTTCAACAAACATGCCTGAAAGAGCCATGACTGCAAACTGATTTCCTTTTGTTAAGGACTGTATGTACACATCTCCTTACAGCAGGCTCTGTTCCCTCACTAAATTGTGAAATATTTGAAAATAACAATTACCATTTAATTGTGAAGAACAAACATCCAAAAACAGTTAAAAGCAGATGGAGCAAGAACAATGTAATCTGAATTTTAATAATTAACCACTCCTTTTTCCATTGGAAGCTGAAGTTGCTGAATCCTAACAAGGGTTTCCCTGTTATTTTAGGAGCTCTATGCAATTTAATTAATTTGTTGTAAATGTTCAGACATCTACATGGAAGGTTAGAAATTTGATCAATTAAAAAATGGATTAAGTAGTTAACCAATATTGTAATTCTCTGAAAGTTAAAATTATGCCTCATTTTATAAAAAAGATAATCCAGAAAAATCTGCTATGAATCATGTATGTTAACAGTGTCTGTGGCTGCAGTGCCAATAACTTTTCTATAAATAACAGTAAGACTCACTTAATAGCTTATTTGCCTCAAGTACCTGTTTGGAATCATATGTAGTATCTACATACTGACCTGAACAGAAAAGGAGCAAATTAAATGTTCACAGACTAGATTAACACTTAAATAAGCATTTTATTTTGCTTGGTGGTATAGAAAAACAGCAACTTTGAATTACCTCTGTTTCAAAGGTGACCTTGTGCTAAATGACATCAGGCTATCACCCTCACACAACCTGATGTAATTCCAGGCTTCAGAAAAGGCAGCACTGTGGTAATTATTCATGGTATTGCAATAAAAGCACAGGAGACAGATTTTCAGGTTTACCAACCTATTGCTGCAGGTGATAGCCCAGATTTTTGCCCAGTTCCAGGTCAGGAGAGGATTAAGCCTTACAGTAAAGATCCTATTGGTGGAGTATTGATTCACAGATAGTCAAACATGAGCCAGCTGTGCCCAGATGGCCAGGAAGGCCAGTGGCATCCTGGCCTGGATCTGCAATAGTGTGGCCAGCAGGACCAGGGCAGTGACCATCCCTCTGTACTCTGCGCTTACAAGGCCACACCTCAAATCCTGTGTTCAGTTTTGGGCCTGTCACTCACTATGGGACAGACACTGAGGTGCTGGAGCGTGTCCAGAGGAGGGCAACGCAGCTGGGGAAGGGTCTGGAGCACAAGTCCTGTGAGGAGCAGCTGAGGCAATTGGGGGTGCTCAGCCTGGAGAAAAAGAGGCTCAAGGATGACCTTACGCTCACTCCAACAGCCTGAAACAAGGGTGTAGCCAGATGGGGGTCATTCTATTCTCCCAAATAACAAGGGATAGGCCAATAGGAAATGGCCTCAAGTTGCACCATGGTACTAAGAAAAATTTCTTCACTGAACAGGTGGTCAGACATTGGAACAGAATGCCCAGGAAAGTCTCCATCATCCCTGGAGATATTTGAAAGCTGTGTAGATGTGGTGCTTAGGGACATGGTTTAGTGGTGGAGCTGACAATGTTAGGTTAACAGCTGGACTCAGTAATCTGAAGTGTTTTTTCCAACCTCAGTGAATCTATGACCTTATAAAAATGCCCATTTCTCTGTAGTGATTACAGAAGTAAACTGAGGAGGCTATATTCATAGGTCAGGCAGCACAGCTAAGCCAGGTGAATCTGGGGCCAAGAGCTGGATTCTGCAATTGTCTACATCTTGAGCTTCTCATTGGTAATTTTGAATGTAGATAAACTAAATCTGAAAATTAGTCTTTGTATTTTTGCAGAGTACTTTTCCATAGGAAGAGCAGGTTATTCACAGAGAAAAGTTTTCTTTCACTTTATCACTCACAAAAATGTTCCTGTATCTGTACTTAATTAACAAAATAGCTAACAGATTTTCCTACATTTCAGAAAGGAATTAACTGACTTTTTCCATGCCCACAATTGCCCTCAAGAGACAGACCCCTTAAAAAAGATGAAAGCAGCAGTGGTTTCTAGTAGTGGTCTGGAAAAGACAGTATGATGCCCCCACACAATAATTGCTTTGATGTTTATCAATAATCCAAAAACTAATCACATGACAGGGCAGATTATGCTGTGAAACACTGAGTGCCCTTTTCCAGTTTGAGTCCAAGGGCACCGAAAGCTGATAAAGCCTGTTCTGCTTGCTACAAGTCCAAAAGAAATTGCTTTCTTGTTTGCTAGGGGTGATTTAATATGGAAGGAGAGCAGCTCAGAGGCTTGGAATCATACAGTGGCACACAGAGATCAGAGAAGCAGCAAGATCATATTCACCATGTCCTGACTTTCGGGCTTAATTTCACTTTCATCAAAATCAACAGGAAAACTTGACATCAACTTCAAAGCTACCTTTTATTCAGTTTAGTCCTTTCCCTCACAAAAGAAGAAAACAAAATAATTATTGAAATTACAAAAATCTGCACATATAGGGTTTATCCTAGTTCTATTTGACTTTTTCCCCTACTATTCCTCCTAATATTTTAAGGAAGGACATCAGTGTTAATGATGGAAAGAATTCTTAAGCAGAAAATTTACTAACATTTAAAACTTTGTCAAAGAGGATACGCTTACCAAGATGCTTCAAAAACATCATGATGCAAAATGAGAGTCTCATGTACGCTGTCTGGTTTCTTTCCACCAAGCCTGACCACCTTTTTCTCAGATGCCACCATGTTCTTGCTTTTCCTCAAGACCATTTTGCCGTCAATATGTTGACCTTTCTTTTTTCTTGCATACGGCAATCCAGTCAAGCAAGTAGAAATAAAACTTTCCTACAGCACACTGTACAATGTTCTACATGGCTTGAAAGCCACAGGTTTCTAAGACAATTAAATGAAAGAGAGAGCCACATATTGACCCTTAAATCCAAAGCTAAGGCATGAGTTTGCAATTCAGTCCAGCCTGTTACTAAGCCTGTTGATGTTATTTGAAGATCAGAGTCTGTACTTCTTCACACATGTCTATGTACAAGATCATAAATCAAAATTCATTTCCCGTGGCCCTAAAAAGAAGAGGCTGCATGCTTTTTTTAAATGATAAATATATATACACTATATTACATTCTAAATAGCCTTACTGTGTTGTTTGCAAGTAAAAAATGGACACAGGAAGTTATCCAAATAATTCAGTAAGTAATTTCAATACTAATATATCTGAAAATAATGGTTTTCAATATTAATATTTGCAAATAATTACTAATATATTTGCAAATGTATGCACTAATGTATTGTAAGATCATTAGGGAATGGGTGTGGGAACATTTCTATTCCTTTGCTTAAAAGCACTTACACTTAATAGGAAATTTTAAGTGAAGAAAGTAATAAATTCTCACCCCAGCTTACTGCACAGTTTCCTGTTTCTATCTCTGTAGAGGTACAGGATAGGGAATCACTAATGTGATACATTAGGTACAGTAAAATATGTCAGTAGCTCAATACATCACGTCCTCGGCCTCGGGCAGGAATGACTTGTTTGTTGCTTGGAAGGAGTCCATACTTAAGAAGAAAACACAGACATTTTTCTCCGAATAACTAATCTGGAAAAATCCTATGAGGAATGTGCTGATCAAAAACTTTAACTATTTGAGTGAGTCTTATGGAAAAGGGTTACTAGGTAGAAGAGAGGTGAAATGGTGCAGGAAGCATGCAAATGACCATCCTAAAGAACTGTCCCATTTCTCATTCACCTCTTGCGTGGCGCACACAGCACCTTTCAGACCGACAGAGCGCACATACGCACACACACAGGTGTGCCTACACACACGCACACACCAACGGGAAATGGTTCCGGTACACACCGACAACGAGACCATCAAAAGGTTACAAAATCACTTCATCATAATGTGCAGAGTATGATTCGGAGTGGCAGCAAGTAGTGATTTTATTTCAGAAATGGAACACAAAAAGCAATGGCAATATTCCTGTGCAGTGTACTCCCAGGATCATTCTCTGAGTAAATTTTAAAGGAATTTTGCCATTGGTTTTGAAAGAAGACTCACATATTCTGTCTGTGACTTCTAGCATTGCTGTGTCTCCTTCCAAAAAACTCATTCAGAACTTAACAGCTTTCCATGCTTTGCAATATAGAGAGGAAACACTAACCACTTCTTAATTCAAATTTTGCAGAGTATTTAATAGTATTTATATTACTGCAGCATTTAAAAATCCAGCCAAGACGAAGACCTCAAACAGAATATGCTTCTACCCAGAAACATTCTAAATGAAAAGAAAGTGTAATAAATAGATACAATTAATATTAAGAATAAAGCAGAAAATAGGAATATTTAAATAAAAGTATGTGGAAACAAAATTAGCTGTAAGACAGCATGACACTTTCAAATTATTTCAGTTGACTTCAAACATCCGTAAGTAACTAATAATATGAATTATTTCTAACTACTCCTGGACAAAGAAATTCTTGGAGTTCCAAAATTTGGGAGTTTTCCACTCAAATATTTGATTGCCATGAATTTTAGTTAAATGATAACTTTCTGATTGTGCCTGGTAGCAATAGAAGGACTTTAATTAGTAGTTTGATAAAAGCTTGCAGCACAAATTAAAAAAAACCCCAACAAAATTAACATCTGATTAATCCCAAAAGTGGTGCTATCCTCTAATGTTACAAACCCTGCAAACTTCAATCTTCTCCCTTGGGCAAAAGTCCATATAACTAGACAGGTCTCAAATGATGCCCTGAAGGTCACCAAACACAGGCTGTGACAGCAGACATGCCTTTTGCTTAGTGATCTATATCAGCTAGAGCTGTTTTACAGCAATGTGAGAGGGTGAAGAGTTTACACTACTTGGTTATGCAATAAATGTCACTGGTATTACTGCTGACTTCAGACTAGACTCACGGCATTAAGCAGTTAAGAGGTGATAAAGCAGGATTAATTCCTGAGGAAAAATTCTGATTAATTTGTCAACATAGTTTGTAGTATAAATTCCCTGCTATCTTTATTCTTCCTCATACAGGAAAACATTTTGCACCAATCTATTCTCTTAAGTGTAGGACTTTCTAGCAGTTTTAATAGCATTGCACAGACACACCTTTAAGCCTGTTTTTGCACACTCACCTTGAAGAAAGTCATCCAACAGCACAGCTATTTATGGCTGTTCATGTAAATCACAATATGGATGACAATGGAATGGTAACGGAATAGTGCAAAACACAGTAACTTAGCATTAATTGTTCTTTGAGCTGCCCTGATGAAATTGTACCTGTCAGGGACAGTAAAGTCACACCAAGTGAGTGAGTGGTTAAGGCCGGGCTGTAGTTACACTGCTAGATAAAGTCGCTTCCGAGACAACATGAGCTCTGAACCCTCCACCTGCTGTAAAAACAAATACATAATCAACACACTGAATTCTCATTGCTCTCCCCTGCCCTGAGGCCCACTTCTATTACCAGCAAGGCAGTGGCTGTTTTTCCAACACAGAACTTCTTTTCATTTCCTTTTTTCAGATCAGAACACAGGTAAATGAACAAACCACGAGTGACAGCAAATAACTACTGTATTTGCTCAAAGATACAGCTATTGCCTGCAAAACAACGAAATATGTGGTAATGTACTACAATGTATTTTCTGTCAGATGTAATTTGCTTGCCAAAAGTATGCCCTAAGGCTGCTCTAACTTAGGATTTTCAGCTTGCCTGTGACACTGACCTGCACTCTAACAATACAATTGCAAGAATTTCAAACACACAAATTTATGACAAAACCAAACTAAATACAAACCATCTGATCTGACTATTTTCCCCAGAAGCAAAACAGAGCATCAACAGTACTGTTTTGACTTAGGTCCTATAATACAAAAAGGTGCTGTCTTCTACCAGATATATCGACTGATACTAGTGAAGATATATTGCAAGATCATACAGGGAAGTAAGCTACTTTTTAAATTACTTCTTGGACATCTATGTTTAATAAATAATCAGCAACTCAATGACAGCTTGGGTGAGGGTGGTATGCTAACTGTACATACAATTGTATACATGACAAATCATATTCTTCTTATCAGATACTGTGAATGGAATTTATCTTTCTCCCATGATGAGTTACTGTGGAAAGAAACTGTGATTTCATACAGTTATCTAAGCACCTAGTCTAGGGAAGACCAGATTATCATCTCATTACTTGGCTAGGAAAATTAATAATAGTTAAAAAATATGTGCCTGTCTCAGAACAATACCATGTCAGGACCATTCTATAAGGCATTCTACTTGAGAGACCAAATCTCCAGCATTTTGAAATGCACAGCTAAGTATTATTAAGGTATTTGGTTTGTACTGATAACGGAAGATAGTGATTTTCAGGAGTACTTAATGAACGGTTTTGAATTTAAAGAAAAAAAAAAACCAAACCACAAAACCAGGCCCCTTTCTTTTTCTAAGCCACCTATATCTCATGATGCATATCTGTGCATGATAGATTTATTACAATTACCTAGTATTTGGTCTATCTTGTCATTGTAGGTTCTAAAAAACTTGTCAGTGCCAAGAAATAATTTGAATCTCTAGTTTGTGCCAATAGCACACTTACTGCTGCACAGATTAATGGAAGCAGCAATTAAGTTAAACAATAAAAAGTGATGTTTAAAAAAAAGCTGGCTGAAAAACAACAGAACCTGGCTGATCTAGGTTAAGGTGAAGGAAACAACATTTACTCTACAGAGTTACTAACATCACACTAGCCACTGCTTGCAGGTTAGACTAAACTTGGTACGTGTCTGGGGAGAAATAAGGAAGTCTTATTGTTTATATTGAAGTTTATTTTATAAGCAGTAACAGAGGCTGCTACATAGAATGTCTGAAGAGTTACAGGTTTTACAGCTGTTCATTTACACTCATCTCCAATACATCTTCCCATCTGTTCTATACACCATGTGTAAAACACTTTTAATACGCATTCATCCCACATAGATCTTTTCAAGAGAAGCATGGGCACATACCTTATTTTTAAGAATTTTCCTGACCTCCATTTCTATATCGTTTTTGTTGTAGGACTTTCTTTGGTGTGAACACGCTATCCATTACACAGTAAAAAATTCAAATTGGTTATAACCTTATTCCACAGCTACAAAAGCAAAATCCATGAATTCTTGGAGGAAAAAATCAGAGGAGAAAAGACACAATAGAGCCTGTTTTCTCATCTCTACAGCTGGCAGCGGAAAACTGACTCCTGCTAATAAAACCAACAAAACCCCAGATCATTAGCAGGAAAGAAGCACTTCATCAAACCTAATTTTTTGGCCGGTGGCCCTGGCAGTGCAGTGCTGGCTGCCTGGGGAGTGTCACCACTCAGAAAGGCCAAGGTCACCCTGAAGTCAGCAGCGCTCAGGGCATCACACACTCTAAATGTTGCACCCCCGACACTGCAACAAGCACTGCCCTAGGGCAGCTTCCATTACCCATATCACACCCCCACACTTTAAAATGTCTATTGTGGAGTGGTCACTACTGTTTTTTAAAACAAGACCAGGAAAGTAGGGGAGTCAGCTGTGCCTTGCCGCTCAAAACTTTTACATGACGAGTGTGGCACCAACTTAAAATGGGCAGTGAATGTATGTAATTTGGCAGATATCTCTGTGTAATTTCATAACAGTTGAGCACTCCTATCCCCAAAATTTGAAGACGTTGTAAAAAGCCCTTAGATTTTGTTAAATATTTATCTGAGAGGTAAATCTGGAGAACTATCTTGGGGGAAAAGGCAGAGGAATATGGGTTGGATTGAAAAGCAGTACCACGCTGCTGCAGCTGGGTCTGCCATTTCTGAACAATCCTCTAAGCAAAAAAATTATTTCTGAACCTCTTTTCTGTTTTAAAGTAAAGCTCCTTCAGAGATTGAGCACCCCAAAGCTGGCAGGTATTTTGAGGTCTGGTATACTGATTTGGGTCTTGAAATTCCACCTACAGTCTCCCGTAGCTCTCACATTCTGTGCAGGATCTGGACCAAAGTACCCAAAACTGAGATGACAGAAGGAAAAACATTTATAAAATCCCCAGACTTTCCTCTCTTTGTACAGCTTCTTGTACAACAAATTTAACCATGTCTGGAGTTCTGCTGAAATACAGCATGGTGAACATTTGCCAACACAGCTGGTTTTGTTCAGCCCCTAAGATGTATCATTTGACTTCTTTTTAATTTTTTATTTTTAAAGGTATTGATGGATATTTTGTCCCCTTGCTATTAATTAATGGTGGGACAGTTGTAGACTTCCTTTTCCCATCATAATTAACAAGGGCTTCATCTTAGTGGACGGCCATGATTTAAGAGCATTTAATCTACACTATGTTTGCATGCTGTCATTTTTTGCTCGTTACCAGAGTATATAAATAAGAAACCAAGGGACTCCAGTGGTGAAAACTATAATCATAGCTTTGAAGTCAATAAATTACTGAGAAGTACTAAAAGAAACTGAAATAGTATCAATTTCACTGTACTAATGGTTCCATATATAAAGTATCAGCCTTTGGTTATGTCAGTTAATAGTCCCAAATTGAAACAACAATGCTAAAAACTCAAGGCAAATTAACTCATAGTTACTGCTACTGGAGAAACATTAAATTAACACAGAAGTAACTGAAAGTTTTTGAGAGAATAAAATCAGATAAAACAACACAAAACCAAACATTTATCTAAACAAAAGATGGTTCAATGTCAGTGCTGAGGCTTATATTTCAAACACCTACTTTAAACAATGCAGCTATCTTGCTGAGATAGATACTCAAGATCCACATACTCATAGCTCTATATTCACATACATGCTTGCACAAGCAGACCAACTGAGAAACGTCTGTAGAATAAAAGTCAAATCTTCCTAAGAACTGTAAAACACTGTGAACTATGAAAACTACCAAAATAATATCTTTTCTTGGTAGCAAGAAAAGAAAGGTTATTTTATAGATAGAGCTACATTTACTGGGTCTGTGGATTCAAAATTAAGAAGCCCTGAAAAAGATCTGTTCTGGAGTTTCAGTTTTTCCTGTACACATGCAGGTAATTTGTGTTTTACCTTGAACACAGATCAGACATTACAACAGCGAATGTGCATGTGCAGTGCTAATACAGCCACAAAGCAGAGAAGTACCTAAAATACTGTTAATTTCCTTTAGGATGCAAATACTTCCATTAAATACACCGTGGCAACACTTGACATCAATGTGGATCTTAAAATACCACACGCAAGCTATTCAAGTTTCTTAAGGCAACAAAATTGGCAAGAAAATAATAGCTATGCCGTGTTGGTAAAAATAGCTCATTTTCCAAATGCAGTTCTCTGTAAATGTAGAAAAACTGCAACTGTCTTGTATATACCATAAGCTATTTATCTAAAATGGTACTGTCAGTGAAACAGATGTCATTGCACAATATCCCTGTGCCACCCACATTCTGTTCTCCTAGTTGCCAAACAGAACTGTTTTGAATTATTTACTGAACGATCAGATT
>NW_008237273.1:1103571-1110229 GCF_000691975.1 Corvus brachyrhynchos
ACTAAAGAAAAAAAGTACTTAAAAACTAGTTTCACGTGATATTTTAACATGACTTAATACATTCAACATATCTTCACCAACACAGACTATGAAGAATAGACTGAAATCTTAGCAGAAAGTGAAAAAAAATTCTCATTTTTAAGAACTTTGTGCATCAGCTTTTTCTATTTTCCTCTTCCTATTATACTCAATTTCAGGCTTATGTTTTTAAATACCTTCATTCAGCTGAGGAAGACGCCAAATTAATACCAAAGTCTCCACCTCAGTCCTAAAAATCATCTGTTCTTTGCAGGATAGCTACATAAAACCTAAAAATCTCCACCTCAGTCCTAAAAATCATCTGTTCTTTGCAGGATAGCTACATAAAACCTAAAAATCATGCCACAGAGTAAGATAGGTTGGAAGGGATTCTGGGGATATCCAGCAGTCAGATGGCACTTACTACTGTAGGGCCTGTTCAGGGCAGCTCGCAGGGCTCAATGTCACTCACTTGTTAGGGACCCATCTTGATCTGCATATACCATATACCATCCTACAGTGTGGAACTGAGCCATCTGGTTTTTATCTTGTCTTTTCATGTCTTTGCTGTCTTGCTTTTACATCTATCCTCCTTTTTTTTTTTTTCATCCTTTTCACAGTGATCTCTGGAGTTCATCAGTATCAGACTGCCATCAGGCTTCCTTGGGGGTGACAAGAGGCACAGAACTATCCACAGTTGAAACAGAACCTTACCAATGAACCCTATGAACTCTAAATGCAAAAAGCTTGTAGTCTGTTCTCATCAGTGTCACAAAATTGTTCCGAAAATTAAAGTTAGCAGATTTTCTCAACCTGGACACTTTAATAACCCAGACGGTGTATGTTTGAAAGCTTGTGAAAGAAAACAGTGAGCACAATGAAATTCGTATAGAGTACTCTGTCTGCATTCACATTTGTACAAGTAGCCAACACACTAAAAAAAATAAGATCAGAAGTTGAAATAGTCACAGTTTTCTAGTACAAAAAAATGTGCTTTAATGGGGATAGGAATCTAAAAGGCATCTACAGAGATACACATGTATTCCAGCAACCTGATGAATACACCTAGAGCAAATGAAAGCTAGACAGAAAAACAAGTTCATATCTAAAGCCTTTTCTCATGGGAAATACTGCCCTTGAGAAAGTAAAACCTTCTTCAACCTCTCAAGACAACTGAGAATAAAAGTACTGAAACTAACATTAAACCACATTTTAGTATCTCAAGAGCTTTCTCGTCTGATCAGCTTTTTACTTTGGTACTCGTTTGCTAATAAGCCACCTAACCCTTCAACTATCCAGCTTTACGATGCCTTATTTAGACTTCTCAAATTTGTTGAGCTGCTTTCAGATTACAATAGTCTAAAGATAAATATGATGCACAAGTTTTTTTAGCAGAATACTTGCCAGTTTGGCAGCAGCAAAATCAACAACAGATAGGCATAGGGAGTTTTGGTAAGAGGAAAGAGAATTTTCTCTACTCTCCTGAAATTAAAATATTTCAAGACACTTTAACACACCCAATTCCAGATAGCTGCCTAGCAATTCTCTGCCTTAATGGGGAAAAAGAGAGTGAAAAAGTTTCCATCAGAAACAACTGAGGTTGCAAATTCTGTGTTTAGTATACTAATTTGATACATACGATTGTACATACACACTCTTGGTGAGTGGAAGCAATCTAGGCTAACAGCTAACACTGTAGAAATGAAATATTCTTTGCCACCAAATGCCAAGACTATCAGTGTTTAGGAAATAAATACCCATGTGCATTGCATTCACTACTGGGCACCAGACCTCAGACTATAAAAACATTTTATCCTTTGCTTTAGACATAACTTCAAGCTGAAAGTCCTAGGCATCTCTATCAGGCGTAGGACTACACATAATAGTTTTTCTTTTTTCTTTTTTTTTTATTTAAAAAGCAAGAAAACCAATTACCTAATAATAGCCAATAAGTTAACAGAGAACTTCACTAAGACTTTATCCAACAAACATAATCCGTGACATCCTTGCTATAAAAAAATCAGTTCATTCATCCTGCTTAATGCTGTTCAACCTAAGAATTAAATAATTCATAATGACTTATCATTTCAAAGTGTCAGTGGAATATTCAAAAATATGTCTTTACAGAATGGCTCACAGAGGAAAAACATGGTCTGACACCTTCAGAAGCTATTTTCCCCAGGAAGCAGAAAATACGTATTAGCTAAATTGCAACAAAATTAGAGCGTCTTTCTTCACCCCTCAATGATTTCTGAATACATTATTTTGTCATTTTAATTAAATTCAAGTTAATTCAGGAAAAATATTTTCATGAAATATATGATGCAAAGCTTGTGGTTTTAGGAAAAGTAGCCAATTTCTGATTTTTTTCACCCCCATCTGAAATCTGTGTACCTGTATTATAAACAAATGCTCAGTAACTAAAATGTTAAACAATAAATGAGTGGTCCTAAAGGTATCCTTTCAAAATCAAGTCCATCTAGAGTACTTAAAATATAAATAATGTTCAATATGGCTTGCAAGTTATTTATTCTTCTGTCCAGCTGAAAGTAATTGGACACTTTGATATATAGATATTCTCCCTCATGGTGTAGCCTGGACAGCACAAGCCAGTTGCTTTTCATATTGACAACTGCTTCATACCAGTTACAGATTTATATTTTCTGTCCGGTTTTGGACAAATTAAGGTTGCTTCATATACCACAGTCTTTCTAACATTACATATTTTTAGCACAAACTGTCAAAGAACTTATAATACACTGTGAAATCTCACATTATTTAGAAAGCAACTAATGCAGTTAAAGAAGCCCTTTGCTAATGAGGGCAAGTATTTTGTTGGTGTTGATCTTTCCTTTCATTTACTTACAAAATCCGAATTATGCATTTTGAGAAAGATGAAGATGAGCATGCTGATTTTGGAAAAAGAAAAGAACAGAAAGGAAAGTAAGTACAAGTAAGTGTACAGCTGTTAAACGTGGCTAGAGACCAAAAGAAAAAAATGAGAGTTTTTTGAGTTTTAATTTTGGTGGCTTGTGGCTTGCCCTAAAACTGAATGTATCTGTCATGACTTTTAAAATATCCAGATCTGGTATGTCTCTCTCCTCCTGTTTATGTGCCTGTGCACTTATATTGGTGGATTGTGTGTCTTCTGAACCACTTCATACACCACTGCTAAACAAAAGAAACTAAACAGTGAGCAGCTAGGTCCCTGATAATTTGAATAATTACTGTATAATAAAACCTTATCAGATGAATATACCCGATGTCATATAAAACCAGATATTCCAGCCAACATACTGCTACATGCATAAGTATTTATCAGCTCAACTTCATAGGTCCCTTAAATATTGCTTGCTTTAAGAAGAAAGCTGTTTAAAAGATTATTGTAATTGCTGAAGACCTACCAAGCCCTCTGAGCATAAATTTCATTATCTACTTGTGAACAAAAATTAGTTTGCATAGTTGCAAATAGCATATCCTTCTTAAACAGAGAACCTGTGACTTCTGCCATTGTGGTCCCTGTTTTCAAGAGGTTTTTTTCATGTAATTGCCACTAATTACAATGGAAGTTCATGTTGCATTATCAGCATCAGTAGATGACAAACATGTATAAAGATACCTTTGTATACTGTTCTGAATTATTTGCACTTTCTCTGGGGAAAAAAGTGCATTAAAAGTCTTTAAAAAGCCAAATTTTTTCACAAGATCCTCCCCAGATATTGTTACTGCTTAATCCAAAGTCTTAGGGAAAAAATAGCAGCTATTGCTCAGACCTCATCAATGTGCCAAAATGCTGAGTAAAGGTTTATGACTTTTTGCTGCATTTTCTTTCTTGCTTTCTATGTGATCAGGATCATTCTGGAGTTAAAAGCTATTGATTTACTAGAAGGCTACTTGTTTTTTTCATTTTCAGTAATATCAGTTTGGTTAAACAAAAAGACATTTGAGCAAAACATGGAACTTTTCTATATTGGTTACTGTACTATATTAGAATCCTTATGCTATAGAAGGACTCAGCACTTACAGGGACATTATTACATGTAATTCAACTAAAAATTGACCAACCTTTCCTTCAGCATCTGTTGTTACCTTCTCAACCTTGTTCCTGTTTAAAAATTTCTTCACCAATTCTTCTACTTGAACATTGAACTTCATGAAAGTCACATAGGAAAAATATGCTGTCAGGAGCGTTACGCTTTCCCACCACATTATGAAGTTATCCAGAAAAAATATGATTAGCAAGATCAAGTCAATGATGTAAAAGGACATATCTCGAAAGAGTGGCCACCAAGTAAGGTTCAAGATCTCTTTAGAAAATAAAGCACACATTCCAATAACGAATAGGATATTGAACACGGCAGATCCCACTATTGTTCCAATGCCAACGTTGCTGTGGGATATAAACACTCCTATCAAAGAAGTGAAGAGTTCTGGGGCTGACCCACCAGCAGCCATGAAGGTTGCCCCTGCCACATCATCAGAAATGGCCAGTTTTTCAGTGATGACAGTCAAGGAAGGAACAAAGAACTCATCACAGACTATGGCTAAGGCTATAAACATGTAAATCATTCCAATTATATGGAGGATCACTGCTCCCTGTCTTCTCTCCTCAAGAGAGAAAAGGTCCTCGGGGTACTCTCCCTTCGCATGATCATCTGTTTGATTGTCGTGCCCAGCTTCATATTTCATTGAAGCATGTGGATCTGGAGTGCCATTTTCATTCTGTTCTGTGAAATCCAAGAGAGTTCTTTGGTGCCCATGCACCAGCTTTTGGCTATCTAGGCTGTGGACCAGTGCTATGCTATGTGGTTCCATCTTGAAAAAGGCACTCATTGAAAGTGAGAAAGTACTAATGGCCACTACACTGACAAGGAGCCCTACAACTCGTATCAGTCTCAGTTTTTTCCTAACATTCTGGTGCCGCCTGCAACCAAACAGCGGTTCCTCCAAACACCACTCTGCCAAGACACCAGCAACAGTTTTTTTCTGAAGAGCCATTTTGTGTTCTGTGTGAGATGCTGAGGGAGTCAGATGGACTGTTTCTTCATAATTTTCTCCAGCTTTGAAGTTAGAAGTGCTTTAGGAGTCTTCCCAGAACTAAGTACTTTTACTCTTCGCAGGATGTATTTTCTTCATTCGTCTTAAAAGGACAAACATATTATTGATATTAGTGAAATAGGAAGTGATTAGAGACTTATAAAAGCATTTTACAGACTCAGTTACATTTAAAATTTGAAGCAGAATATGTAACATAAAGCCATGTCACATCCCACCAGACACAGCAATTATATGTTTGTTTAAGCAGTAACCCTGTGGATAACGATTTACCAATAATCATTTTATGCCTCTCATATGCCTCTGAGCCACTGCTCTCCTCAGTTGCTGACAAAAAAAAAAAAAAATCCTAGTGGATGGTAAAAGCTCTCTCCAGATGTTGTACAAAAATGAAGAAACTATTATTTTAATGGATACACCAAAGATTATTACCTTCTGTAATTACTTTCCACTATGAACATGTAATGTCCAAATCCCAAATGCAGGAACAATAGTGTCAGAAAAAGCAATCAAAGTGCTAACAAGCATCTCATCAGACCTTTAGACAGCTGAGGCAGCATTAATTGAAATGTTATGCGTGCACAGAGCAACAGTCATTGATGTGTAAGCGGAACACTCTGCTGCTGGAACAGGATTGAAATGGGAGTTTCTTTAGCTCCTCTGTAGAATCAACTCCGTTTTACAGGGAGAACTTGGCTTGCTTCTGATCACACCTAGGACACTATCTTGGATGAGCCAAGACAAAAATTTTCAGCCGTCCCTTATTTTGTTTTATGACATGCATTAAGCAATAAGTTATTATAAGGATATTACTAAGAATACCTGTTCTTCTTAGTACACATGTGGTACCTTTTAAAAATGTTCCTCTTACAGATACTTAAGAAAATAGTTTATATTTACCCAAGACTTGATCCTAAAACAAACGAAATGGTAAGGAATTATGCAAGAATGACTATTCATGTATGCCAGAGATGAGCGTTCTTGACTAACAGCACTTCTAACACAGGAAAAGACCTCTAGATAATAACAGGTTACTTTGGTTAAGGAATTTGAAGAATATCTGTAATGCAGAAGGTCGTTACATATGTGTCTTGCACAGTAAGCTGCATTTTACATGAAACGAAAGATACTTTGTCAATAAAATTGATCATTAGTCTACTAATGATCATTACTGTTACTGCCCTAAAATACTTTGTTACATCTCTTATTCAAGTCATTTGTAGCGATTGCTGAATTCTAAACAATCTATCACTCAGCAGAATAATTGATTTTGTATTCTCAAATACAGGAATACAGCTGTTAATAATATTTAAAATGTAATAATTATTATTACATGCAGTTATTTCCCGAGAAGTTATTAAGTCATTCGCAGTTTCTCCTGATTTCTTCAAACAGTTTCCATACTAAGATGTCATAGAGGCATACTTCATCCGCAAGATACAGTACCACAGCAGAGATATTTATTTTCCACCTCTGAGTTAATACCCGACGGACAGCCACAAAAACATTTAGCAGGAAATACACCGGAACGACACCACCGCTGCCGTGCGCAGCCGGCGGCGACGGGCCGGTGTCCGCGCTCCCT
>NW_008237273.1:1110711-1112752 GCF_000691975.1 Corvus brachyrhynchos
CCGCCCCCGCCCGCCGCGCTCCCACGGGAGTTGGGTCACCGGCCAAGCGACGGGGGCAAGGAATTTATTATTCTTTCTTTTCCCCTTCGTCCTGGGTTAGCTGGCGCGGTTTAAGCGAGGTAAAATCCAGCGCTTCCTAGCAAAGGTAATAAGCCTCAAAGAGTGGGGTTATTTTAAAAAGGTGAGGCCTCCTGATCAAAATATCCTTTATGCCAAATGAAGGGAAATCGGGAAAGGAAAGAAAAGGACCTTTCATTTTGGTTTTGATTTTAGAGAAGATGATATATCCACGATTAAGTTACTCATCATGATTAACTTCTGCTGAACAGAAATTTCTTCAAACTACATTTCAAAGTTGCCACAGAGAACAATAAAGGTGCACTGAACACACAAGAAAACGTGAGAATTGCTTAGCCAGAAGAGTCCCCTACTATTCTGATCTTCTGCTTTTAACATTAGTATTTCCCCAATAAGCTGGGCTTCATTAAGTAATTGCTTCAAAATTCACGTACATTGAAACAGTTACAATGCAGCTCTGCCCTAGCTAATTTCCTGTGACATGTGCTGGAGATCAATTAGAGTACACAGGTGATGCTCTTTCGAAATACCAGTTGCACTCCTCCTCTATGCCATTGTTAGAAAAACCTTCATGGTAATCCATGGATAAACCAAAGTAATCCAGTGTAGGCGGGCCAACAGCCCAGAAAGACCCTGATAGGTTCGGGGCAGTTACAGAAGAACTTCATGTGGAAGTCCTTGAAAAATGCAAAGCCCAGACAAGAGCAAGGATATTCAGATGGGTTGGGTAGGACAGAGGTTGAGATCTGGGAAGAGTTTGGTAAACAGCTCAGTGACACTTCTCTGCTTTCAGTGAGATCCTTTGCACATCCTGAAAAACCCTACTGTAAGACGTGAATTCTCAGTCTCTTTGGGGTAAAGAATAACCTTTTACAACTTCCTTTTTCTACCTTCTTCATTTTGAACTCTGGGCTGTTTGGGTTGCCCTAGGCATTGATGGGAAACCTGTAAGTTCTAAAGGCTTAGGAGATGGCAAAACCAGATACACCAAAGTACAGCAGTCATCTTAGAAACTATGTGGCCATGAAAGAGATGTGAAAGGTTACAAAGATATTTCCAAAATTTCAATAGTTTCTAGTGAGAGCCATAGCTGAGTCACACACACACAAAGTGCTCTTTAAGGCCAGAGTCTGCATGTGCAGTGTACATTTATTTCATGTTACATATTGGGAGGTGGTCATTAGCGGCTGACAGTTGATAGAGGGGGCCTGTTGACTATCACAACTTGCGTTTGTTCAGTCTCAAGATGATGCAAGGAGACATGTGGAGATTGCTTTTAACTGTGCTTCTAGAGACCCCACATAGATAAGAATTAATTAAAATACAGATTTACTTCTGTATCCATGTATGCAAGTCTTAAATGAAGTAGCTACATCTCAAACATTCAACGTGTGCCTCCTATACAGTGGTGACAGGGATTAAGGGTAGGCATGCTTATACAGTATCTTGTGACTGCTGAATTGTTGGCTTGCAGTCTGTGAGAAGTGGTCACTTGAAAAAATACCTAAAATGGTTTCACAGCTTCACATATGGCCCAGAGGCAGGCGGAGATATGTGCGTAGTACCCCGATTTCTGTCACTTTCTAAATTAAAAGTGGAAGCAGGTGACTTTTACAAATGACCACAGGGAGAATATGTAGAAAATACACTATAATTATGCTATTATATTCCCTATCGTTTTATTATTTACTACCCAGAAGTCCATGTATCTGAATTCTAATATCCATCTGTTTCTCTGTACTTGCAATGATTTTTCTCCCAACAATAAATATGTGTTGCAAGCCAGGGACAATAATATCTGTAACAAAAATTATGTGGCTCACAGTTGGGTATCTTTACCAATGACTTAAGTATTTGGAATCAACTGACCCATTCTCATATAAATGCTGCCTAATAATTAGGAGAGAAATAAATCAGCACTGTTAAATTGGTAAAGAAGGATAAAAACAATAAAAGAAATCCC
>NW_008237273.1:1112887-1118400 GCF_000691975.1 Corvus brachyrhynchos
ACCTCTGCTAAGTATTTGGATTCTACACACACACATTTGTATATAGACTAGGTTTTCATTTTTATTTATATTTATTTATATTTATGCTGAATATGTAGTTTTGAATACCTTATCTGTAGTTTACTGCATCATATGTGAGGAGTCATCTGAATTCGTAAGCCACTCTTCGTCACCAATTCCTATTTTCAGGAAGCTCTAAGAAGTAAAACCTTTTCTTTTTTTTAAACAGTATTTTCATTTTATCTGTTTCCTTGCTGTTGTAAACCTTCAACTTGGTAAAAGCAAGCACAGAGGTGTTTTTTGTGCTTGAGAGGGAAGGAGGAGGGAGTCAAATGAAAAACCCTAAATAAAAACATGTCTAAGTACCCCAGCAGTACCTTCTAAAGCTGGAAGATAAAGCTGATGAGGAGGTTACCATGACTACAGAGGCGGCATATTTGAATGAAAATGGATGTTAAGCTTTTAAATGCTAATTGCAGTTGGGAACAGGTGACATTTGAATTATCAAAATTATTTCACACTTTGCAATTTGTAACAAGTGAAATAGGATGGAAAAGGTGACAACATAGAGTTAAATTAAAACACTAGTTCTGGTTTCAGCTGAGATACAGTTAATTTTCTTTGTAGCAGCCACTGCGGGGTTATATTTTGGATTTGTGATGGGAACAGTGTTGTTCAGTCAAGGATGCTTTATTACTGGTTTTATTACACAGCCTTTATTGTTCCTCACCCCACCCCACCAGCAAGATGGCTGAGGGTGCACAAGGAGCTGGAAGGGAAAACAGCCAGACAGCTGAACCCAACTGACCCAAGAGATATCCCAGATCATATAGTGTCATGCTCAGCATATAGAGCTAGGAAGAAGGAACAAGAAATGCTCTTAGTGATTGTCTTTGTTTTCCCAAGCCACCATCACATATGATGGAGGCCTGCTTTCTTGGAGATGGACGAGCTCTTTCCTACCCGTGGGAAATGATGATTGAATTCCTTGTTTTGCTTTGCTTGCATGTCCATCTTCTGCTTTACTTTTTAAATCATCGTTATTGCAAACGAGTTTTCTCACTTTTATCATTCCGATTCTTCCCACTACCCTGAAGTGTGGTAGTGAGCCAGTAGCTGTGTGGGGCCTAGTTGATGGCTGGGGTTAAACCACAACAGTCTTTTTTGTCACCCAACGTGACTCTCAAAGGGTGCAAGATAATGTTTGATTGGGATGTGCTAGATTGAATTTATAGCAATTATGCTGCTTAGCTATTAATCAACAGGCTCCTGTGCTTGCCATGGGGCTCACTTGCCCAGCTGTATATTAGAGTCTAGTGCTCGTTAGTGACTGCTTTTCACTTTCACTGCTTGCCATAGGGCTGTTCTGCTGATCATGTTATTCTGCTGGCCTGGGAACATTCTGATAACAGCCGTGGTGATGCATTTGGGCTGGCAGATGGCCAGGGCATCACTGCTGATTCTGTGCTGCACTACTGGGCAGGCTGGAACTCCACTGTGAAATCAACTGAAAGGCACTGTAACCTGTGAATAAGTATACACAGGAATGAGCATGGCACCCCAAAGTGTCTGTGGCCATGGATATGCCTGTGCCAGGGTATGTACATCTTGAAGTATCTGTGGCCATGTTATGCTTGTACCACTGCAGGTACACCTCTGAGAGGGCTGTGGCCCAGGCATAAATCCATGCTGCAGCAAGAACACCTTGAAGCATGCATGAGGTCCTGCTGGAGCACCTCAGTGTGTGTAGTGAGGGAGAAGCCCATGGCAGAGCAGGTATGCCCCATGAGGGACTACAGCCATGGGTAAGGCTTTGCTGGAGCACGTTTGCTCCTGAAGGGACTGTAGCTGTGGGTGAGGAGCCCTTCCGTCTCCTTCCCCCAGATCTATATCCTGAGCATGATGCTATATGGACTGGAATATCCCTTTGGTCAGCTGGGGTCAGTTGTCTTGGCTGTGTCCTCTCCCAGCTCCTTTTGCATCCCCAGCACACTCCCTGGCAGGGTGCTGTGAGGAGCAGAAAAGGCCCTGACACTGTGTAAGCCCTGCTTAGCAGTAATGAAAGCATCCCTCTGTCATCAACACTGTTTCCAACACAAATGCAAAAGATAGCCCTTAGTCCTTATACATAACTCTATCCCAGACAAAACAGGAACAACATGGATATGGTCTTTATAATTAAAGTATGTTGAATAATTTAGTTGTTAGTAATAATAAGCAAACACATTGCATATAAACCATAGTGTTTATAGAGCAAAAACTGTTTATATCGCCTGAGTAATACATTCTTGAGGAATATATTGAGCAAAATTAATCAGACTTCTTTAAATTAACTACCATAACAAGTTTCCAGTAGCCCACATTAAAGGGGACACCTAAATTTAATATTCAGTAACTAGAATTCTCAGTGATGAGTAAATCCTATGAGTGCCTTCAGATAGGAATGTTAGTTATTGGCACTCCATATATTGGGAAACAAAACATGAACATATACACAATCTTCACTAAAGTCAAAACCACAAGCTAAAATGGCAGGTAGACCAGTATCACTGTGAAACTATTATAGTTTGCTGTCATACCATCAACTAGCCTGGCTGTGGGATTTAGCTGTAAAAGATGCAAAGTGTGCACTTTACCTTCAATTGTAAGTATTTGCTTACTATTAAGCCTCAAGGACCATCTGACATTTCTGTTTATCTTGCAGTGGGTCAAATATTACTTACTAACACATGCCTTTTGAAACAGTCTTGGTACTATTATTATATATCATGATCAGTTGTAATGAAAACTTATGTTTTGTAATTTATCTTAAAGGCTTTGAGAGCTTTTGAGGGTTTTTTAAAACTTTGTCTATTTTATTTGTTTGTTTTTAGAACTAAATGAGAAATCTGGGGTCTGTACCTGTGTACTGCATAATTATAATCAGCACCATGAACAACTTTATTAAGGAGGATAAAGCTAACTGCATTTTTTAAATTCCAGTTCCTGCTAGTGAATAATGTGATAGGAAAATATAAACTGAATATAACTTTGAACACAGAAGCTTTATTGGCCATGTTTGCAGAACACTAAATAACATGTTTTTCTAATGTAATATTTAAACTATTAATTAGACATAAGGCAATTGTAAATGTTGTCATTATAACATGCCAGTCTCCTTAAAGGACAGTCTAATTAAATGAAAGTAAAAATCTTCCTTCTCTTCATCTGGGCTTGAGAGGACCATATCAGAGCAGAGCCACAACAGTCTAACATTTAGTGCTATGACAGAAGAAAATACTCTGTGGAATATCATTATTGAAATCCGCTAAAAAATCTGGGTATGTTATACACAGATCATTATTTTTACTTACAGGGTAGTTCCAAAAAACCTATCAGTATGGGGCAACATGTCTTTACCTTTCACATTATATTCTCTTTCAGATGGCATAAGTTGCTCCTCTGAAGCTTTTCATATCTGATGTAACCCCACAGATCTTCCCTGAAATCAACAAGAATGTTTATTTCACTACAATCTGTGGCCTACCAGCCCCATTTATAAGAACACCTGCAAGGTGGCAAGTCAGTAGAGTTAGGAGCAGTTGCTGGTTTGGTTCCACATGTCACATTGCTTGAAGCCTCAGCTTGAAGCCCTCTGCTCCCAGTGACTTGTAGTACTGAGGAGTGCCTCAGGGGCAGAGGTCAAACTTGAGTTACAGCTCTTGGTTTCTTACACAATTTATCTATGACTAGGACATTGTCCAGAAAGAGCTGGAAAGGAATGTCTCCCACTGATCATGTTCTTCTCACAAACTAAATTGTCTTTGTTGCTATACCATCACACAGCAATTAGCTTTTTCTACCATTTCTCTATCCTTATGTTCTCATAATCCTTGCACTCAGTGAATTACAAGTTATTTGTCTTCATCTCTGCAGTAATCTAGTTTTCAGGTAAATTCTTACACTCTTTTGGATTTATTTCAGGGAAATAAATATGAAGCAAAAATTGTTCTCAAATAGTGAGGTTTGAAACAGTGAGAATTTGTGAACTGTGCTCAACTATGCACAGAGGTAGTGTACAGAGGAGGCAAAATGAAAGAGATAAGAAAATCTTTTTATGACTGAAGTCAATGCTAACACCTTGACACTGCCAGTGAAAAGAAAGGAAGTTCATGAGTCATTTCCCTCTTATATTGCTAGGTCCTTGCGTGCGTAGTACCAATTAGCCTTGCTCAGTTAAAGAGTCCTGCACACGTGCACTGAAAGTGCTTATATCATGGACTAAAACATACCCAGGTCAGTAGACAAGAGACTCCATCTATCAGCAGAATTTCAAAATTCACAGTGGTTGCAATAGGAACAAAATTTTTGAAAGAACAGCTGACATACTGGACTTTGTGTTTGATAGTGGTCAAAGCACTGAGTTGTGCTATGTTGAATTTTAGAGTAAGGTGAAAGAGTAATTTAAAGCAGCACTAAAGAATTAGCCCAATGAAAAGAAAAAAACCAGACTTCTCAAACTGACAATGGGATCTGGAACCAGAGTATAAAATAGAAGTTGGAACCAAAATAAATTGATGATTTAAGAAGCTTTCAGAAGACAAGACACACTTTTTTTGTTTTAACTGGAAGACTCTCTGTCATGAGTTAAATAATTCAAGTGTGTGTAATCTTCCTGCATTCATTAAGAGCTTTTTACAGAAATACACCCCAAAATGTATTCGAATTTCTGAAGCTTACAAACCTGTATTCTGTAGAATTATTTTGATCACAAATAAAGAGCAGTGATCTTTTTGATTTTTAAGAATTAGAATAACAAGCCAGACCAAATAGCAGTTCAAGAGAAAGAGCTGAGAATTATTTGTATGGTTGAGATTTAAGATAAAATACAAACACAAGATCTGAAACTATCCATATGTAGTGGTCAGGTTATTTTTTAATCCATCTTGATTATGATGCAGTTCAGTGCACAGGCTAAGGTAGAAATAAACAAGTGAAACATAATTTGAAGGTGGCTGAAATATGCAAAAAGCTTAAATGCATCACCCATTAGACATTCTAAAGGTCACTGTAATATGTTCATTGCATTAAGAACAATTTAAGAAGACAGATGCAATTACTTGATCTGTGTTTGTTGGGGATTTTTTTTCCCATATATGTGATCTTTAGTTCTAAGAACATCTGCTCTATGTCAGATTTAAGAGATGTTGACTTTTGCAACTCTCTGCAGCTGGACCACCAGCATCAGTTCCTGCAGTACCCAGAAGTCTCCCTCCAAATACCAAATGGCCAGTTCTACCTTGAATGTAATCTCCAGTGATAAGTATTTGCCACCAAAAGATCTGGGAAGGTGCTGCTCCAAACTCGTTTTACTACTGCTTTCAGGTAGTTTTGGATTCTCTCACTGACATTCACTGGCTTGTGGCATCTTGGTTTGTCTCCTTACCTGTGTTTAAAAGACATTAAATTAACATATAAGTGCAAAATTTATTCAATTTAGCTCCATTTTTATTTCAAGAATGAGTAAAGATCTT